>NC_062190.1:3238358-3345858 GCF_912470025.1 Vespa velutina
TGGAAATTCTTATATTCGAAAGAAATCGCAAAATATTTAACTGCATTTACTGCATAGTTCTACGTTCATGAGGGAACGCACGTGAACCGTTACATGTGTAAATAAGCAAGCACAAAATATAATGTATGTTAGAATACCAAGAGAATTCAGAATGCTTTGTCAATAGTTATCAACAGAAAAATATAAAATGATAGTAATTTGTGTATATATATATATATATATATATATATATATATATATATATATATATACATATATATTTGTATATATGTATATATTATTTGTATATATAAATATACAAACATATATCGTACACATATACATAAAATATATATATACACAATATATAAAATATATATGTTTATATATAAAACAAACAAAAATACTGATGCTTTCAATAAATGCGTATCGTTAATTTGAAGAAGTTGCAAAAAATTAATTCAATTCGATACAATTTTGAAAGCCAGCCATTGAACTCTCTTAGTTTTAAATATGCAAGATTGCGTAGAAATCTGTTTTACCATCGTATCATCGCCACAATCGTCGTCATCGTCGTCTTTATAATATTATAATCTTTCATAAGTATGCGTGAAAAAGAAAATATTTTTACTGTCAGACCATTAACCTTTCTTTAGCATTAGTATACTGTAATTTTCAATTTATTTATTTTTTCCTCTAAGTAAGATAAAGAAAATCATATTTAAGCAACATAACGCTAACGCGTTAGATAAAATAAATTGTTTTCACTTTTGGATCGTTTACATTTTTGAATGACGTTAAATGAGACACGTTACAACTATACATGTTCATGGACAAAGGAATCTTCTTTTTTTTTTTGTAAAATTAAGTAAAGAAATAATGGCATAAATAATGACAATAATAAAAATTAGTAAGATAAGAAAAGAAAAGAAATACGACAATCGGGAATGATAGTAAGTATTTCGGCGTAACCTTGCAGCTTTTAATATAGCTCATTCAAAAAATAACTTAAAATCATTTGGAAGATAAGACCGTATATGGTAACACAGCCATTATGCAAGCTTTTATACGAATCACAAATTCCTGGTTCAACAGATACGGATATTACATACACGCGCATCCATACATGCATCATAGAGAGAGCCACGCATACATGCACACACAGAATAACATGCACGCAACGTATACACACTCTTTTACACAAACACACATACGCTTACATACACACGCAATTACCATCGTGTTTTGTCACGTATAATCGATCGGTACGAGACTGAAGACGAATAGATTCTTTTTTTTTTTTAATCTTTGCCAAGTTCCCCGAATAAAATCGTATCACTTGGAATAATTGCACATGTAATAGTTCTTTCTCTTTCTTCGGAGATATTCTCTCAGCTGCGTTGACTCGTGAAGCACCAGATTAATGTATTTTTTTTCTTCCTTGTAGGGGATGATGTGTGCGCGCACATACACATACATACATACATACATACATATATATATATATATATATATATATATATATGTGACAAGTATATACTTATAAACGAGCCCGTTGAACAACGAGGATATGCATATACGACTACTAATCTGTTTGCTATCGATAATTAAAATCTTGTCGGATCACTCACAAATCTTCATCAGCTTTAGTCTCGTACGTGCGTAAAATCAAATATTCTTTTAACATATCTCTTTCTTTAAACACTCTTGGACAGCCTAAGCTGAAAGAATAGTAGTCAATGTTCTATGTGCGGTTATTAAATTGTCCCGCTTCTCTCCACACTGGTACAAAATGGCACGACCGTTTCGTTAACCATGAGTATTATATGTATACGCATCATAACTCGACACCTACTTAGCGCGATTAAAAATTAACGTTTTGTTGTGTTGCTTGTTTTATTACCTTTTTTCTTCTTTTACCTCTGTAGAAAATAAACAACAACAGAAAAAAAAGAAAAATAATTTAAAAAGAAAAAAGATTTGATTTAAAACCGTCGTGTTATTTAATAAATATCGACTTTCTCTTTTGGACATCTATTTATAAATAAATATTTGCTAACCGTAGCAGAGCTGTAGCACATTCGGAAACGAGTTAAATAAGGATAACGCGTATAATGGGTTTACAAAACTCTATAAGTTTAAAAAAAAGAAAAACAATAGAAACGATATTATGATTATAATTATATATATAGATAGATGAAATAAAAAAAAAATATATATAGCTTATAAATATATATAAATATATATAAATATATATATATGTATATATATATATGTATATATATATATGTATATATATAACAAAAAAGAAAAGAAGGGAGATAAAAAGAAAACGTTTTAAAATGAAACCTTTGATCGGACTATTGCAATGAATTAATTAATCGTGCTATTAACGCATCGTAAATTTTGTTATCTACGATGCGTACGTAACAACGAGTAACTTCAAAAGCTGTACAAGTAACAACAGGATACTCTCTGCAGGTTCTAGCAATGTGAAATGAATTTGTCTATTTTATTCGTAGCAGGTATGCTTTCCAAGGCAAATAAGTCGTCTTAAACTCTTCGAGAAATAAAAACACGTATTTTTCTCCCCCACTCTCATTATATCTTTTGGTTAGTTAATATACTTTTACGTTAATTAATAGTCTTCGGAAATATATTCGTAATGTTTTATTAAAATTTATAGCTAATTTTTAAAAATCACTTCTTTTAAGTAGTGATTTGAGAAGTATCTTTGTACAGGGCAAATTTTTTTACGTTCCGGCATTCGCTAAGGTATCGATCGTTAATAGAAACACCCAATGTGCAGAAATTTTCTTTTTTTTTCCTTCTTCTTTTTCTTCTTCGATATATGCATGTATCGCCAATAGTTTCTTCCACGCAAGTATAATATAATCTATTGCACGAGCGGTCGTAACATCGCGATAATAATAATAATAATAATAATAATAATAATAATAATAATAATAATAATAATAATAATAATAATAATAATATTAATAATAATAATAATAATAATAATAATAATAATAATAATAATAATAATAATAATAATAATAATAATAATAATAATAATAGCGATCGAAGAAAAGCTTTGATGAATTAAACATTTAAAGACAATATATTACATTCGATTTTTCTTTTAAATCATCCAATCTATAATTATAGTACGTAACCGATCGTTATTGTTAATTACACATATACATATTAAAACTTAATTTCTCGCGTGTTATCGAACCAAAAAGGGAAGCGCATTTAACGATAGAAACCTTAGCGAAGTGCAGTCAGCTCACGTTTGAAATGCACATGTTAATTAATTACGGTGAATTTGGGCACTTTGTGACATTTCACTTCACCCTCAGATCATTTACATACATTAATAATTTATATTACACACTTACAGCTTTTCTAATGAGTCTCTGTCTTAACATCAAATAATATACATATATGAATATTATATATATACATTTAAATATATATATAATATATACATATATTTTTCCTATAACGTAATCATTCATTAGTTCGTATTTATACAATTATCATTAATTATCACCTAACTTGGCATCCTTGTGGGAGCGGCGCAGGTGGACATCCCGACGAATTGTGTGTCGCGCTTTGGGACAGCAAAGGAATATCGTCCTCTTTGGAAGATTTTTTATCCGAGAGTTTCCCGCTCCTAGTATCGCTACACGGCAACTCCTCGGAGGAGGGTAATGAAAGCGAGTTCACCAGCGCACTATCGTCACTCGCACTACTACTACTACTTGCCACTGGATCTTTAAGTTCATAACCTTCCTGGCAACGAGTCAATTTTAATCTTATAGGTGTAACTTTAGCGGAACGCACGTTCCTAAGGGCGGTGGCACTCGTATTAGAATCCGTCGGTTTTTTATCATCGATGACACTGTCCATAGGATAAGCAAGTTCCTCCTTGGAAGGTTCCACAGGTGGTGGTCCAATCCGAGCATCATAGTCTGCATTCTTCGATTCCATACGTGCTTGTTCGGCTACGTCAATACCAGCAGTGAGGAAGCTCGAGACGTCGTTGCTAGGTTCACGAAGTTCATTTGTCGATGAATTGCTACTGCTCTTACCTAACCGTATTATTAATTTCGGTGTTGCTGCTCCACCCTCTAAGATTTGAACACGAGCTTCCTTCTTACTCGACTGTCGTCTCTTTCTCTTACCGTTCTTATCCTTCTTACTCTTTACTTTCGTTTTCTCGTCGTCGTTGTCAAAACCAGCCATTATCATGCGTCGGAACTTCATGCTCTCTCTGCGAAGCTCTTCTATACTTGGTGTACTAGGAATACTGCTCAATCGTTTTTTAGGAGGCCTTATTCTAGTCCTATCGTCTTGTTGCACGTTGCCCATTTCTTGGCCGATTATACTGTTTCCTATTTTGATCTTTAATTTCGGTGGACCGGTGTTGTTCGTATTGTTCGGTACAGTTGTGGCCGTCGCCGCTGTAGCAGTAGCCGACACTGCGACCGTTGCAGCCGTTGGTGCGATCACTCCCGTTGCTGTAGCACCTGTCGTAGCTGTTGCAGCAGCAGCTACGACTGCAGCAGCCGCAGCTGCTGCTCCTGATGCCGTACTGCTTGATGTTGACATAGTTGTCACGGATGGCTTTGCTTGTCTGCCTCTTCTACCACGATCAACATTGCCACCAAAGATCATTCCACCTCCGCTACCTCCGCTACGTCTTCGATCGGAGATACCTTCCTCGTCTGTCACATCAAAGAAGCTTCCCCTCTCTTTTCTTCGTTTCTTTTCCATGTTCGCGTCTACAACCGCTTTATAATCTTCTCTAGTTGGTATACTTGTCATCGACGCAACGGCTTTAGGTATCGTTATGACCGTACGATTGACAGGAGGTAGAGTGATAGGTGCCGAGGTTGCATTACCACAAGCTGGATCGCCGTCCATATTCATATCCTGCGAACAGTACTGCCTCAACAATTCCTTTTTACGCATCCTTCGAAGATTCGACGTTCCAGAGGCAACTGACGCACTGGTAGCAGCAGGTGTTATGATTACTGGTGCCTGTTGTGCCAATGGTGGTACTGACGATGCCGGGACGTAATTAGCGTCAAGGAATGGACCTTTGATTTTAACTTTCAACTGATTGCGAGAGTCAGAGAGGGAAACTTTGTTGGCTTCGTTGAAGTTCGACGAAGATGCCATTACAGCATCTATGCTTGGGTTATTGAAATTAGCTTTCGAGGAGGGATCGGCTTGTTGTTTGCTACCAGCGATTAAAGCAGATTGGAGCTCCTTCTCGATGTCCTCTTCGATATCAGGTAATGCCGAATCTGTGGAGACACCAGCGGCAAACGAGCTGAGAAGATGATTTGTATAGGATTGAGAATGGCTCAAGGACGAACTAGGAGCATCGACGTTTGAGTTATAAGTTCGCATATCGACTGGACCTGGAAGCAAGGGCAAGACAGTATCGGCAAACACTTGACCAGCATTCGATTCGGATTCGGCAATGGCCGCAGCTGCTGTCACGTTGCCGATTACAGCAGAAACACTGACAGCACCGCTGCCACCAGCACCAGCAACGACTCCACTTGCCACGTTAGCATCGTGCATCGCTGGTGACGATAGTCTCTTATCGTCGGCGTATTTCTTATGTAAAGTACTCGGACTAGAGAGACGAGATTGGTGTATTCCGTCATTAGTCATCAGCAGTGATCCTTCACCTCTTTTTTCACCTCCGATGTCCGTAGATTTCTTTCTTTCGCGCATTGTTCGCAAGTCCGCGATGTTAGTCTCGTTCGTTGAATCCTCATCGGAATCAAAATCGTAGACTGTGCCAACAAGCTTGTTCTGAATCGAGTCGTCGTTGTGTATAGCATTCGAGGGGAACGTTGAAAGTATGCCGATATTAGAGGCCTGATTATTTCTACCTCGACCTCTACCTCGTCCACGACCACGATTTCTGTAACCCGACTGTTGCTGTTGTCCGGCCTTTGCTCCACGACCACGACCACGTGGACCACTACTACTAACGGAAGTACTCTTGATAGTCTCTCCATGCCTCGGTGATTTTCCAGGAGATTTGCCTTGAAGAGAGGTTACTCTGGCAGACGTTCTCGTCGGTTTGGATGGCGATTTCTTGCCAGATTGTTGTGGTACTGTTACTGTTTTATTATCAACCTGAACTTCCTGAGCATTTTCGACAGCTGCAACAGCAGCAGTCACAGCTGCAACGGCGGCAGCGGCGGCTTCGCTCACTTGTACCGTTGGCGTCAATGTCGTCGATGCTGTGGTCACCGTCGCCAGTGGTGCAGGTGACATCGTCGTCGACATGGCCGTTGACATAGGTGTCGAAGTCGTCGTTATTGTCGTTGCGGTCGTTACTACAGCTGCTGCCGTTACCGTTGTCGTCGTGCTATCAAGGAAAGATGGCATCATTGGTGGCATCACAGATACATTCGCGTCCTGTTGTAATTGAGGTGGCTCATGTTCCGTCTCAAGTGACGGCTGTGCCGATTGAGGTGGTGGTGTTGGTACTTTCGTAGGTGATACCATCGCTGCAGTCAAGGCCATGTTGTGAGAAGACGAAGTGAAGGCGGCGGTACATGGCGATGCCTGCATGTTCAATGACTCTTCCAATGGTTTCGGTACGTGCGATAACAAAGATTGCGGAGTAGGAAAAGGTGCACCAAAAGGTGGTGGAAACATAGCCGTGCCTGGTGATGGATATGGTAATGGAGCGCTGCATGGTTGAGGTGGAAAAAGAGAAACAGGACCGGCATAAGAATTCGCTTCGGAATAAGCGTGATACGCCGCAGCGTCCATCGCTGAACACGCTGGGAATGGCATAGGTGGTATGTTCTTGTACGGAGGAATCGCAGTATGATCCTCACCGGATGAGGCCGACGTGATTGACGAAGATGTCGATCTTCGCGATGGTAATACTTGACTCTCAGCCCAACGAGTATCCTGCCGTGAAGCGTTCATCTCATTGTACGGGGAACCATTTTGAACATAATCCTGTCTCATATCCGATGACATCTCTTCCTTCTCCAATACTCGATCCATTTCGCTTCCTTGATCATCCTCTGAATTTGGTAGACCTATGAGATGTCTGTTCACCATTTCCATCGGTGTTATTTCGTCAACAATTTGCGTGGATATCCCTGTCACTTGTTGTTCCATTACTGCCATAGATTGTGCTCGATTCTCTGCATGTGGTTCCAAATGTTGAGCAGCGCGGACCATGGAATGAGTCTGTTGCAAAAGATATTGTTCTTGCATGTTCATGTTCAACTGAGAATGTACCAACGTATCGGAATTGCTTTCCGGTAATACGTTCGCAATATCGTTTGTAAATTGATGATTGCCATAACGGTGATTTTGATTATCCATTAATGTGTTTAGATGCACATCCGCAGGATTAAAATTCTCTATACTCGGCGGCACCCATCGTTCATCCGCTTCGGCTCTGTCCAACTTAGCACGCTCGACTACAGTTACTTTTGAAGTTTCAAGATCCTCGTTATTGTACGATACATAATGATCGCTGTTGTTCGTATAGCATAATTTTCGTTTCTCCTCGGTCACATGATTTTTGCAAGCAATATCGTCGGACGTTCGAGCAAGCTCCTCAGTATCCTTCATTTCTTGCGCAGGTACAGTTTCCGTCTCTAAGATCTTCACCTCATTTTCCTCAGGAATTTGATCTACTGCCTTTTCGACTTGCGTTTCCTCCTTCTTTATGTCGTCTTCCACGGTGACAGGTTCTAGCTCGAACTGACTAGAATTCGATTTTTTCGATAGCTCCATACGTAGTTTTTCCACTAAATGTAATGTCTCTCGGGCACTATCCTCCTTTGAATCTTCTTTAAACCATAGCTCATTATTAAAAGAGAATGTTAACGGTGCTGATCTTTCTTCGGCATCACGAGGAATATTAAAGCCATCGTCGTTTACCATGTCATCCGTTAATATGTCTTGATCGAAATCAAATAGTTCTGACACGCTAGGATCTTTGCTACCATGTTGTGGTGAAAATATTGAACGATTGCTAGATTTCTTTCTTTTACTAACTTCTTTTTCTACATTTTCAGAAACTGCAATTTTATCAAGAGTTGGCTTCGAAAAGACATCATCTCTTCCTTCTTTTGTCGACGTCTCTTCAATGGCTAATCGAGTTTCACAAGAATCCGTGGTAGGCATACTTTCGATTTTATCCTCGCTTTTACTTTTTCTATCCGCAAACTTTTCATGCGATATCTCGGTAATATCGTTTTTAATTGAGATTTCTTCTGATTTTGGCTTATCCACGATTATTTTATCCTCACTTATGTGATTTTTGTGATCCTCGCTCTTTATCGTGTCGTTTAAGGGAAGTTTTTCTTGAACGGATCCTTTCGTATTACTTTGTTCGTTACATATTGTCTTTTCTATCTTTATCTCTGTATTCTTAGTTTTTGATAATTTGTCCATATGTTCACGTTTCTCAAGAAGTTTATCCAACCCTTTTAGCGATTTCTTCGGACTGTCTCTTTCGGCACGACGCTGCTTCATTTCTTCCTCTAACGTATTCACTGCATTTTTATTACTAGGTTTTTTGATTTTTTTATCGTCCGCCTTTAAGGTACTTTCAACGCACTTTATAGAATCTAACGTAACCGTTTTAGAAATATCTTTATTAATATCTTTTTCAATCTCTTTAGTTGGTTTTTCGGTCAATCTTTTCTCACCTTTTCTAAGGGAAGATGCTTCTTTAACGTTTTTGTCATCCTTTGACGGAATCTCAGTAGATTTTCGTTTACGAGTATCTGATTTTGTCCTAGATCCTGTACTATTGTCTTCTTTATTCTTGATAGGTGGTTGTTCTGATTGCTTAATGATTTGATTGGACTTCTTGACAGATTTGGACCCAGAAAGATTTCGTGACCCATCATTATTTCGAGACCCACTAAACAGATTTTGGTCAGTTGGTGGTTGTGGTTGTAATATTCCGGATTTCTTTGATGACTCTCTTTGATCTGCTTTTTTATTAATTGTTTGTTGTTGTGATTCATCTGGCTGTTGTTGTTGTTGTTGCTGATGTTGTTGAAGTTGTTCCTTAGAGATTGAGGTTCCGCTTGATTCTTCTCTTTCAGTAGACGGCGGCTGAAACTCTGGTCCATGCCGCCCGTCGGAAGTTTTAAGCTTCTTATCGGGCAGCTTCTTGAGTTTCCGTCCTATAACCTTTTTCTTCTCTGATTGAATAGGCTCGTCTACTGATTTAACAAATTGTCGTTTCACTACAGCCTTATTCTTTGATTGATTGGCTGTATCACTTTCAGAAGATGTATTAGACGAAGACGCTTGATCTTTAACAGAACTTCGAATTTGTTGCGTAGGACTTTTACTTTCGTCCGTATCACTGCTACTTTCAGAAGAACTGCTACAACTACTGCTGCTGCTACTTTCGCTATTACTTGATAATACAGAAGATAAATATTTGCACTCTGGTAATTTTTTCGGTTTTTTAGATACTTCTTCCTTAGTTTCCTTCCTAATTGTTTCTTCTTTCTTAGGTGATTCTTCCTTCTTGTTTTCTTTCTTTTTCCCGCTTTCCGGTGAATCTTTCTTTAGCTTAACGTCTAACATTTCAGCATCAGATTGGGCGATTTTTGTACCCATACCGCTCTTTATATGTTCAGCCGCTTTTTTCGCAGCTTGTCTTTGCGGTACGTAAGCAAGAATTTCCATACCATCGCCAAACTCTTTATCAAAATCATATACATCGTTACTCTTTGTTTGATCTTTAGTCGTTTTATTATCTTTTTGTTTCTTACCAGATGGTTTCTCTTTCGTTTGTTTCGTAGATTTTGTTTCTTCACCGGGTGATTTAACAAATTCTATAGATTCCGTCGTTAGATTGTCCCTCTTAGCTTGCGATCTTTGCATGATTTCGGAAGCTTTTTTCGCAGCTTGTCTTTGAGGTACTATAAGAGCCGAAGGAATATATTCTTTTTTCTTTGCGCTCTTTACATTCTCTTTGTTTTTGGTTGAATCGTCCACGTAATCCTGTTTTGTGTCCTTGCACGTAAAGCTCTTCTGAGAATTTTTCGATATGTCTGCTGCCGAAAATTCCTTAACTGCAGCTTTAGTTATAAGTACAGCAGAATGAGAAGCATGTTCTTGTGAATCTGAATCTGTATCCGAATATATTGCAGAAGCTACAGAAGGTCCTAGACGCGTTGCTGAATTAGTGTTTAAAGGCAACAACTCATCACTCTCACTTCCTGATGCACTACCAAGTTCTTTTTCCATATGTTGTAACGTACGAGATCTATTATTCACAGTATCCAATTTATCACTTTCACTACTTTCTTGAAGCAACGAACGAGTTCTATCTTGAACACCAGATTTCTTGGCTTTGCGTCTAGCTGTTTTAGACTTTGGAGAGTTTACTTCGTCCTCTGTGCTCGAATCGCTCTCGAGTTTAAAATTTTTCGATTTATTTGAACATTTATTTGACGCCTTCACAGTACTTTTTATTACATCTGGCTCACTACTGCTCATAGAAGATAAGTCACTACCATATAAACTTTTCTTTCTGACCGAACCATTGAAGTACATCTTCTTGTTAGATGCACCATTAAAATCTGGCTGTACTTTCTTTTCATTACTGGACACTGGAGTGGGCGATCTAATTCCTGCAATTCTTGCAACTAATGTGTCGATATCACGTGTATATTCCTCTGAATCAGGATGAGAATATAAACGATCATATATTGAAGGTCCATGATTAGCTGCTAATACGGATGCAGCTACAGCTGGTGGTAGCGGAGGTCCAGACAATATCAATGATTGCTTATGAAATGTTTGTTCACGTAACCTCAAGAAAGAACGGCACAGTTTCTCGCGTCTACCAACCATGTAGCATAGATTTCTGACACGTTCTAAATCTTGTCTAAGCTGCACGAACGTACGCATTTTTTCCAAATCTGCTGCTTGGCCTTGAGCACGTGCTCCAGCACTTGACAATTCACCGCAACGTGGTGCCAATAACGGTTTATTGTGACCAGCCTAAAAAATAATATACAAAACATCAAAAAAAATGTTGGTGCAGTTTTAAAAGTGTAATGATCTCATGTTTTTGGTGATATCAATAACTTACCCTTCGTTTTAGCTTCCAATAATTATAAATGTATATAATGGCATCTGTATCTACATCCAATTGTTGCGATACAATATCTTTTAGACATACGTGTTTATCAAATTCAGCTTCTATTTCCTGCAACCTAAAATGACAAAAGAGATATTACTGTAACATATAGTAACATATAAATGATATGCATACAAAAAGTCTATTAAATAATTCCAACAAAAGTATACAGGGACTATTATAATATCAGTTATTATATTACAATAAAGTACATGATTCTACATTGCAGGTGTTACATACTTTGCCGCACGAGCTTGGTTCTTTTCTTCCGAAGTCATATCTTTGCGTTTGCGTCTTCTGGATTCACCATCTTCAGAATCTGAACCACCATTACCACTGTTATTTCCAATATTTCCTCCAACGCCAACTTTATCTTTCGTATTTGTTCTACTGTGTTTCTGACAATAAGACTATAAACAAGGCAATTAATCAATTGAAGAAGAAAAACACGTAATTTTTTTTTCTTTACTTTTGTGATTATTTATTAATATACTTACCCTTAATTTAACACCATCATCAGCCATTTCATCTTCAATAATTGCTTTCATTTCAAGACCATATTTAAAAGCACAAGTAACATGATACGCTGTTTTACATGTTTTTATGCTGCACTGTATACATGCACCCACACGTTCACGACACAATACACAAATAAGAGCCCAACGACTTTGCTGTAATTATTTATTACATAAATATTAAGCATTTGATATATAAAAATCCTAAATTTGAAAAATTTTAATCCAATATATTATTATTACCGGAATACTGGATATTTTCGTAATTGGTTCCATTCTTTCTACGCATCCAATGCTGACTTCTGGTATCCAAAGTGCACACGAAACATGAGCCCACTTTTGTCCACTACGTGTACATTTCATTGCACCTCCTTTATTTGGACACAGAACACAGTCTGGCCGCTGACTTAAGGAACAAGTTCTGCATAACCATGAACCATCTGGTATTGAAGTAATACCATAACATGCTTGATGCACACATATATTGCAACAATCACAGAACACCATTTCATTTCCTTCTTCAGAATCAGGCTAATAAGTGGAAAAACACTTCATTAATTTATTTTATAAAATTATTTATATTATTTATTATGCAATTACAATTCTTGATTTAGATGTGTTTTTTTTAAGAATATGATAAACACAATCAAAAGATAAAACACTTACGGATCTACAAACGTCACAAATAACATTTTCATCATATTCAATTCCAAGACCTTCTTCATTTTTTACGATAGTTTGTATTCTTTCCCAACACCGTAGTTCTAACTCTTCTATTACACGCTCCAGCTCGGATTCGGTGATAGGTAACTGACCAGCCTAAAATTATGTAAAAAGAATAATAGAATGTCTTGACTTCTAAACTTTATTGAAAATGAATTTAATATATTAAATTGCAATGTAACTGCTATTATAAATCTACATTAAATTTTAGTACAAATGTGTGAATTTAAAAAAACTACGTTATACAACTTTGTGTGGTTCATATTGATGTTAATGCAAAATTGAACATTAACATTATTTTAATATAAAAATTTTATATACTATATGTGTTTTACATGCACACAGACATGGAGATACATCATATTTTATTTCCTTACCTGCGCTCTTTCACCATTCAATACATCTAACCAAGCAATATCTGTATCATCTAGATCATAAGCACAAGCTTTCTCTGCTCGTGCAGGTGTAGTACTTAAATGATGATCTTCAGGATTGAAATAATCATCTCGGGATATTCTTATAAATTTTTTAGGTCTAAAAATTAAAAATTGATGTTAAGAAAAAAGCAAAGCTTTGAATTATCTACCAAATATATTTTGAAATAAAAAGTATGTTATTTGGAATGTTGGTTAATACTTACAATTTGAATTCACCATGTAATTTCAAAGGAGATGTTTGTGTAACAGTAACCATTGGCTCAGGAAGGGAATCTGGATTGACAGGTACTTGAACACCTCTTTCCCATTCCTGTTTCCACTGATCAGTAATAACCCAGTACTCATTTGGACTTAATGGTTCACTATCCGGTAATTTCATAGCACTGATCAGATCTTTACGAAACAGTTCTGCTGGGGCCTCAGCAGCTGATCGATTGTATATACTTGAAATCTTAATGTCACTGACAGGTCGGGGGGTCCAGGATGCCCCCCCTTGACTGGACGACGCCATCGTTTCCTCCTCTTCTGAAGGCCCCGTTGCTGCTGGCAGGGCCGATGAACCTGTGGCAGCGGGACCCAATCTGCATTTACGCCTTTTAATCGCGCCTGGACAAGACGCCAAATCATTGTCGTTTCTATTGACTCTCTTCCCTCGTTGTGCCATTCTACTACACTAAATAAGCTAGTGGTACGTGGCACATGCAGGTGAGCTATGCACACCCTAAAACGAAATGAAAATAGTTATTTGTCTTATATATTTTTTAAATATATATTATAAATAAACAGTATTGAATACTTACTACATAGTTATCCATATATTCATTATCTTGAAAGCAGACTTTTAATTGAACTGCAACAGATATAGGTAAAAAGATTACATTAATTATTACCTATCACAAACATACGAAGTGACAATAAAATAAAAAGAATTAAAATAATTTTAAGAAATAGTTTTTATTCATAATTGCTTCTTTAGATGAAGAATTTTTTTTAGGAATTCCAATTACTGTCATATCAACAAAATATAAAAAGAGGAAGAAAAATAAATTAAAATTGAACTAACATATTTTCAAGTTTTTATCAAATTAAATATCTTGTAACATTTAACATATTTTAAATATTGCACATTATAGAATTAATATTTTCTAATAGAACTCTACATATAATTTTGATATATGATTAACATTATGCATACAATAATTTCGAATAGTTTGATTTAACATGCTCAAAGAATGTCAGAAAGGATCAAATATAGTTTAATAGTCTTTTTAAATACAAATGCATGCTTTGCATTTTACTAAAGAAGCAATACATTATTTATATATAATTTCAATATGTAATTATATGAAAACATATCATACAAATATCTAAAATAAAAACATTTATAATTAACATAAGGTTTTTTAGTGACTTTTGTTTTGTATATGAAATAAGAAAACGCGTAAGAAAGAAGCACTTTTGTATATAAACAGAAAAAGAAGTAAACTGTACAAGACATTCACTTATAATAGTAACAAGCACTGATGTAGCAAGCATAATAAATTTTATATATACACACCACACTCATACACTTTGAATATCAAAGATAGTGGTTACCAACAAAACAGTGTGCCGAGACTGGAATGAAATTGCAATCGCGCACAGCCAGTCCGGTTAAGTGACGTCTCCTTTTGAACCCCACCATTCAAGTTTTAGATGCATACTTTACACGGTGGAAAAATCACCATTAATTGAAATTCTGCATTGTTGTGGTACTTGTTTTGAGACAGGGACGTTTTCCACTACACAATCCTAGCCACTGGCTGAGCACAATTCCACACTCCTGTCTCAGCTGTAGAAAAAGAAGAGGTTATAAAAAACCAAGTTCCATGGCAATAATAGTGTAACATACACATTCGGCAGTCACTAATCAACAGATTGCAACCTCGGACAAGCTCGATTTTAAAGAAAGTCTTGATAAAATCACAAAACGTACGAAAATCATAAAAGGTTGTTCCCATCCTAAATATCATGTAAACATTGACACGGAGCTATCCCGGAAATTTCAAGTAAATCCTATTGCAAAGCGGTTTCACTCACTGCACGTATTCTCGATCGAGCGAGCCGAGGACAGCATTAGATAGCATGATACGCGCGAAATTATGAGAAACGGCGTATTCGCACGGAGAAAATGCTCACGGCTCCATTACGCTGCTGCTGCTGCTGCTGCTCCTGCTGCTGCTGCTGCTGCTGCTCCAGCTACCCAACAACATTGACAATACAGATGGCAGCACCTTCGGGCGCAGTCCACACAAGTTTCTACACACACTCCGAAAACCATTAAATACCTTATTATTGATCTATTAGCTGAATATATTTCCGCGCGCACAGTTGCACGTGATTTCGGAAAAGCTGAAAAACCACCGTGAGGATGCCAATCTTAGGCGAGCAAATTCTAGAATCGCCACAGAGCTGACAGAGATAAGTGCGTACACCTCTGTCACAGCAGCCTAACCAACATGTCCTCATTAACGATTCCAGTAACATATAGCCAGTTCGTACTCACTTTGCAACGATCCTACGTCTTCTGGCTATTTTCAAAAATTATTCGTACAACCGTGACCGATCGTATTTAATCGCGAAATGCACCGAATCGATAATATATTTACATAAAAGTGAATACTGGCATTTGGCGCCATCATGCCTGAAAAAATAACTGTGGAAGTTCGATGTCACGTGACCGACCCAGCGAGATCTCGCGATTTGCCTTCACGGATTATGGATTACAGTAAGATTGGAGGTCAACAGGTACATGTGGCTTACACGCCCCCTCTTGGAATCTGTAAATTTTTATCGTTTCTTTTTTTTTTTACTTCGTTAATTCTTTTTAATACTATTATCTCTCCCTTCTCTCTCCTCAATTCTTCAATTCTTTTTTTTCCATTTTTAATCATCCTATAATATAGAAAGTATTAAAAAACTTTGATTTCACATTTTGCAAAACAATTCTTTGTTACTAATATTTAAATTAGTTATGGGACGTTTTCATTATTTCAATGAAGTAGGTAATAAACTTTCTTACACAACTTTTTTTAATAATTATGATCATAAATAAACGTCCTACATGTATTCGTAAAAATAATTTTTTGAAATGATTTCGATTCATTATTATATCATTCATAGTAATATACATATCATTCACAGTTATAACGTCATATTAAATTTGTATATATCATCAGTTCTATGAATTCATAAACATGAACCTTTATGTTTAATTTTTGTGTTTCGTGACTCACAAGTTCAAGAACATGCATTAAAATTAATTGGGCGGGTTTTCAAGAAATTATGTATAGTTTTCATCGTATATTTAATTGTTTTGGTTATGTTTAAATATTGCGAATAGTAACCGATCAATGCACGTTGTTGTTAGTTGTTGTGTAACAACATTAATATGTTATAAATACACTTTGTTATAGAAACTTAAATATTTTTTGATTTTAGCGTAAAAAAACAAGTTAAAATGGAACAGGTGTGTGATTATTATGTTTAGTTTATGTCATATATTTATCGTGTCAAATAGCATGACTCTTTGTACGAATGTTATTAAATTAATAATATTTTCTAGGATTTAAAGAGTAAAATTGATCAAGCATGTAGAACTGCTGAAGAATTTACAAAATTATATTATGAAAGTTTGGACAAACGAAGATATGCAAGTGTATTTTATGTACTTATTACTTTTATATATACCCGCGTAATGTATTAGGTTATATGTTAGAATTTTATATTTCAGTTAATTTCAAGATTATATTTGGATACAGCTACTTTAATATGGAATGGAAATGGAGTCGAAAGTAAAGACAATATACAAAAATTTTGGACAGATTTACCGCCCTCTGAACATTCTATTATTACTTTAGATGCGCAGCCTATCACAGGTAATTACATTTAAAAATATTATCAAACAGATAAAACATTGCATATTTGTCTATAATGTCATTATAATAAAATGAAATATTGTATAATAAAGCTTTATTGAAAATTAAATAATTGACTCTATTATCGTAAAGTATTGTAATCATAGAATGATATTTACTTTGTTTATAAATAATTTTAATTTATTAAATAACTAAATATAAACAATATGAATTTAATTAAATGCATTTAAAAAAGAATTAGTTTCAATTACTTCTTGATTTAATATAGAAATTAATCTCTTGGATATATTTTTTAACATTTCTTATTGCTATATTGATTTTTTTTTTTTATTGTTAATAGGTCCAGGAATAACTAATCAGTTAACATTCCTTGTTAAGGTTGGGGGACAAGTTAAGTTCGAAGAGAAAAGTTCAAAGCCATTTAATCAAACCTTTTTGATCACTGCAGTGGGTGATAAATGGAAAATTGTAAGTGACTGTTTTAGAGCATTAGAAACATAGAAAAAAATGATGGTTGATAATATTATAAATAACTTTGATCTTAATCAAAACGTATCTCTCATTTATAAGTTGTATATATTGTATAATAACATTAAGAAAGTGTTCGCATTATACATAAGAAATTTTATAAAATATGATATTGTGCTTTATTATTCTATGATGCTTGTTATTGATTCAAAAAGCATTTTAGTTCCATAATTATTTTTATTTTCATTTTCGATCTTATATGAATGTATAAAGCAATATTAAAATTTTGTATTAGTGAATCAGTACATTGGTCTTTTTAGAAATGTAATTTTACATCAAAAAATAAAAAATAAATACAAGTATAAATAGACATAAAACTACTATAATACATATTATATAAAACAAGGACTTTTATGTCTCTTTTAATAATAATAATTTCTAAATGAATATCCATCAGCTAAAATTCATTTTTGTAATTATCTTTTTTCTTGAATTCAGTTTTTCAATTAATACAAATAATAAAATAATAGTTTAGCTTATCACAGGTACAAATGATTTAAAGAAAATGAGTAATTTAACCAAAATTACATTGTATACTATTAATGTTAATATATTGAATGTACTAATAGGCAGTGTCATAAGACACATTTCATTGGTCACTATTACTTCTGCTTGTATTGCATTCTACTTAGTTTCAAGCACAGATTTAATAAAGTATAAGTTCAAAAATTCCCATAAAATAAATAAAAAATATTGTAGATTTAACAACAGAATAAGTAACAATATTGGTTGAGTAATCAATTAAATTAATTATATTTATATTGAAAATTATTGTTATAACTTTTGAGTATTTGAAAGTATATATATTATAATTTATAAATTAAATATATATAAAAAAATTTTGAACTTTACAATAAATTGAGAAATTTGTTTTTTATAAGTTCCAATTGCATTAATACAATAATTAAAAGTTATGACTGTTACACATTTTGGAGAAAAATTATTCTGAATGTGAACTTACTGGTCCGATAGAAATTTGTATAAAAAATATGTGCAAGAGTAAGGAGTCAATGCGCCGATATTTTTATGAAAATTTCCAAACATATTCCTTTACTGCTGTGCCTTTGGAAGAACATTTCCATATATCCATGATTAAACAAAGCACACGACACTTAAGAATTTGATTAATTACATTCAATTTTCTCATTCTGGATAATTTATGTAGGCATACGATACTTAGTACAGTTGTTATTCAACTTATGCTATACAAATACAAAATTGTTATATTGTCCCACAGTACATGTAAGATATCTTAACATTATAGTTTGTATTTATAATGTGACCTACAATTTCGCATAAATGTACTAAGCAATGATGTGTATAAAATTACATGTAAATGAAATGATTTACGATACATAAGCAGCTTAAGAAAGTGTCTACATTTTGTAATGGCAATCATTCACATTACATTTATATGCACCACTGGTACTTCAGTTATTATTAAAACTGTGATAAACTATTCATGTTGTTACTATGATCATCACATATACTATTATATTCTAGATCATATGTCTCTTTATATAAAAATGTAATCATGCAAAATGAATATCTTTTATCAAAGCTTATATTGCAAAGTCTTAGATATGATCATATGACATGATCATAGATAATAATATTCAATACTTTTGACACTAAAATCGGTATTTTTTAAATATGTGCAAACGTAAAATTATGAATCTTGCAAATCATTATCTTTAGAAATACATATTAAAGAAATATTTGTAGTGTACTTTCTTATTATGCTTCAACTGCACAAAATTTTTGTAATAGCATAAACATACAACTATAACTCAACAACCCTTACTTTCATTCACATTCATTACTTGATATTATTTAAAGCATAATTACTATGATTAAAACATTGTTCTTAGACCTTACTAGTGACTTAGATATATATCTATACTTATATATATATTTATGTATGCATGTATGATTTATGATTCATATTATACACATAGACGTATACGTTGTACATAAGGATATCTCATCTTAATGAATCAATACATTGAAATATTTTTATTTGAAATTTGTTGGTTAAAAATATTTAGATGCATTGATTAAAATAAGATATGCTATGTCATGTATATGTATATATGTATGTGTGTATGTATGTGTACGTATGTATGTATGTATATATATATATGTACATATATATATATATATATATATATATATATATATATATATATATGTATGTATATATATATATTTACGTATATTTATTATATATATTCAAACTGGTGACAGAAATTAAAATTCAATATTTTAACAGAAATGTAAGAGAGTGTAAAATGTTATTTTTGATTTTCCACCACCAATATATACTTTATCTCTGCACTGTATTTATTACATCTTTTATTGTATTTTGAACCTCACTTAATAGTCTTGTATTCTCTGCAATATTTCTTGTTCCAGCTGCTCTTAGTTGTCGTGCTTGTAGCTCAAGTCTAGTGAGTAAATCGCGGAACTGAAACCTCGCGTGTGGTGCTATTGCAGTATCTGTAAGACTTATGCACATACCATGGAGCAAACCAACTTTATCGGATAGTTGAAGCCAACTAGCCATGATTATAGTTGGACTACCTCTAAGATTCAAAATACTATTTTCAATAACATTCGAAATTTCGATTACACTATGTTTTACTGCACCTTTTGATTCGGCAGTTTGTTTATTTGCATCTTCATCTGTCTGTGAAGTAGACTTATTGCAATTTGGTGTAGCGTATATTGAGGAACCAAAATGTTTAGTTGAAGAAACTAATGGTTTTAGTGGCTTAGCTGGCACAACAGGTTTTTCTATATCTGTGGATGATGTCGGAGGCCATACTCTTGTGTCTCCTTTACTCGTAGAACTACGTGTTGATGCCCCACTATGATCTTCTGGTGAGTCTTCACCTGCATCAACTATATCTGGTTTATTTACACCTCGAACACTTAATTTAGGACTGAGCGGTTGATTATCGCAGGAAGCTTCTTTATTTTCCCATAATTTTTTTAGGCTACTTATACTTCCGGTACTTCTACGTTTATCATCAACTTGATCATCTGTACCTAATTCTGAAGAATCTGTGATACTACTTCCAATATCATCAAACCGTTTTGTTTTATCTTCCACAACTTTATCTTTTTCTGCATTATCTACCTTTCGTAATCTAGCCTTAAAATCAATTATTTGATTATCTCCAGTTTCTTCCTTTTGCGGGTTATTCCTCTTATCTACCTTTTTCAATTTGAAGCCTATATTGCCAGTGCTTATTACACTCTCTGTTATAGGTGAAGATGCATCAATCTCTTTGTGTGTAGTGTGTTTATCAAGATTTAAATGATGATCCTGTGCAATTGAAAAACTATCATTGCTCTTCAGATTAGAAATGGCATACTCATTTTGTACTGAATGTTTATTTGTATCCATACTAAAGCTGGCACATAACTCTGATAATAACTGAGATGCAGGATCAAGAGGTAATGAAGGTACATTACCTGCAATTCCACTTTTTTTTACAGATCCTCCGTGTTTCATATCAGCACTTTGTTTTATTTCATTAACCAATTTTAACTCTAACATCTCCTTCATCCCTGGTTTGGATTCAAATGTATCTGTTATACCAACAGCAGTAGGAGGTGGAGGTGGTGGCGGAGGTGGTGGTGGTGCTTCTTCTGGAGATGATGTTAATTCTGTTGATTCCAGTCTTACGTTACTAGATACCTCTTTCGTTTTAAGAATTGTTTTTTTATCATCCAAAGATTTATTTACGGCACAATGTATTTCGCTAGTAGTTTCTCTGCGCCGTAAGTTTACACCAAATCTAGAACTAGCTTCTTTCACAGAAGGTTCTACATTTCTAACATCGTTGTTCTTATCATCTTGATCATCATTTACTTCATCCTTTATTTTCCATTCTGATTTTAATTTTCTGACACTTACTGGTGAATTAGTTTTAATATGAGAAATATCACTATTTGGAGAAGCCGTTACAGGCGGAGGCAAATCACATTGATCTGCAGGATTAAAAATTTCATCTGGTGGTGGTGGCAAGTCAATAGGTGGTGGAGGAAATTCAAGATCAGCAAGCGTTGGTTGAACGGATCTTGATGGACTGGCTGTTCTGAAACCAGTATTATTTGGACCTCGGAAAGTTCTTAATCCAATATTTTCTGTATTATTTTTTCTAATCCCTACTGTCCGACTGCGTGGTGAATTTGGTGGTTGATAAGTATTTACTACACCACTGGAAGAATTACTGCGCGTCATTTGAGGCTGATTACGTAAATTGTTTTGACGAGGAGAAAGCGAACGATGCTGCGGTGTATCCGTACTACTTGTAACATCATGTTGTTCCACAACTGTAGATATTGCCGAAGTAGTTGCAATATTTTCTTGATTAGAAGGCATTCCGCTCTGCCGAAGACTTTCTAGGTAGGCGCCAATTCTTGCACCCTTAGGTAGGGTACCATAACGGTTAATTGCTCTCTTAACATTTTGCACCTCTAGTGCACCTACATGTACCAACTGAAATAAATTTGATTATAAGCTTCATATATTTAAAAACGTTGAAATTCATTCAAGCAGTGCTAAATGCATTTACCATTAGACAAAATTTTACAAGTTAAAAATATCTCAATAAATATTGATCGTCACATAATTTGTAATACTTTGGAATTACAATATTGTTACACGAATGACTACTATACATTTTAAGCCTGGCCACAATGCATGTTCATTGTACCTTCTGAGGCAGTACTTCCTTAGATGGATAAGGTCGTGTTTTAATTTGTTTCTGATTGCATGGTATGTTGGAAACAGGTTCTGGCGAAGTTGATGGTTGAGGAACAAAATTAGGTTCTGCTGTCCCCTGAGACCCATCTCCATCGTCGTCCACTTCGCAACCTCCTGTAGTAATTGACTGTGTAGCCATTGTCACAAGATCTCGTGTGATACCTGAGTTGTCATTTAATAAACAAAGTATACTGTACATAATCTATGATTAAATATTCCTGCAGTAAGTAAGCATAACTTCATACAGGAATAGAACATATAGCTCTATCATAGATGAAAAAGAATTTTTGGGTAGAAAATATCAATGCTATATTGTTTTACTGTATATTTCTTTCATATAACTCAGGGTCATTCTCCTTAATCGTGATCATAAAGGGAAGTCAATTATATAGAAGACTCTTATTATAAATAAGTGTTATTTCAATTTCGTAATATGTATATTTTTTTGTATGTACTAAAAATGACTGTTGAAAAAATACTGTCGAAAAAATCGTGCAGGCCAGAAGTAGTTATGATGAAGTGTTTCTTAATAGGTATTTTATAATGCACGTGCGTGCGTGCGTGAATGTGTTTAGAAACATCAGTAAACTCACATAACACTGCTTGAACACATTCAAAATTTATATAAAAATACAATATTTTTCATTAAAATATAGAATTTCTGTTAATTCTACAAGAAATGATTACAAGTAATATCTTTAAAATGGAAATTACTTAAATTAAAATTACATAAAAAAAGAAAAATATATGAGATATAAAATAAAAATATAAATATATTTCTATTACTTTTTTTTTGTAATATTTACATCATGCATAAACATGATATATATTTGGATTAATATTAAAAAGAAATATTATATATAAAGATATTATTATCAATTTATCATAAAAGCAGTCATAAAGAAAGAAGAAAAATAATAATAAACTGCAACTACGTATAAATTGATTAAGATCAACTAGATACAAATGTGCACTGATATAATATCCAACAATTACTTTTAGAACTTTCAAGTATTCTGCATTTTACTATGCACATTCAGAACATATTGGCTCATGGAGAATGACCCACATTCCTGAAGCTATGAGCCACTGTAGATAACGTATAACAAAACCAACATAACTGAAATTCGAATTAATAGAATACAAGCTGGACGTGCATACATCATTACACTTAATTAATATAATGAAATACCTTCAAAAATCTTATCAATACCATTTAGATCTGTGGCATCATCAAGTGCTATGGCGGCAGCATCGGTATTTTGTTGATCTTGTTCCTGGTATGCCGAATCGCGAAATGAACTGCACGATGATAATAGACTGGAAAAAATGAATCATCTTGTAATAATATAAATCAAATCCTTTTCAAATTATTAGCTTATAAAATAAATAAAAACCTACCTCGTTCGTTTTGGAGGTGCAGGTGCTTGTTTCCCTTTTTTATTTGTTGAACGTCTCATTTGTACGATATTACTGTTACTTTTACTCGATAATCCACCCACAAAAGTACTTAATTTAGTTACAGAACTAGCACCATCTAAATGTAAGAAAATTATTATGATATTACAAATATAAATATGATAGCACATATAAACATAAAATTTTTAATAAATTGCATCACCTTGTGGTATACCAGAGGAAGACATTTGTTCAGATACAAGTACAAGTCCATGGATGTTTCCAGTACTACCAGTTTGTGATTTTTTATATGCAAGCAATGGAATTTCTCCTCCACCTTGCAGTTGTTTCTCAACTTCTAAAGTATATATATATTTATTTGTTAATATATGTAAATAATTATATTAAGGGGACAGGAAAGTAATGTCGTTTCTGCGCATGTTGATATTTGATTGTGATTAAAAATAAAAACTTGTTAAAAATTTATTCGTTTGAATTTAATTTAAGAAAGCGACATTACTTTCCGATCCACCTAATATGTTAGTTTTAGATCTAGAAAATCTAACAAATTTATTACCTTCTGTAATACTAGATTCTTGAAACATATTTTCTAATGAATGATGAATT
This sequence comes from Vespa velutina, assembly GCF_912470025.1. Taxonomy (NCBI): domain Eukaryota; kingdom Metazoa; phylum Arthropoda; class Insecta; order Hymenoptera; family Vespidae; genus Vespa; species Vespa velutina. Next base: position 3,262,442 of record NC_062190.1, read on the forward strand.
TCTTTGAAGGTTGGTCGTTCTACTGCAGACCATTGCCAACATTGTCTCATTAATTCGTATACTTTAGGTGGACAACCAGGTGGACATTCCATCCTATAACCCTTTTCCAACATATGATAAACATCTGTCAAATCCACACCAGGGTATGGAGACATACCATAAGTCGCAATTTCCCACAATAAGATTCCAAATGCCCACACATCAGACTACACAAAAATTCAACCTATTATATTAAAGTTCTACCATCAGGTATAGGAAAATTAGTATTATTACCTTTGTAGAAAATTTATTATAAGCTAAACCTTCCGGGGCAGTCCATTTTATGGGAAATTTAGCACCAGCATGAGCTGTATATGTATCATCTCTCATTAATCGTGCTAAACCAAAATCTGCGACTTTTACTAAATGATTTTCTCCAACCAAACAATTACGTGCTGCTAAATCTCTGTTGTAAAAAATCAAGTAATGCTTTAATATAATTACAACACAAAATATAAATAATTATTGTCAAAAATATTAAAAATATACATACAGTACAGATATGATTAATAATACATTGTAATTATACATTGTAATATATTATATTGTAATAATTATATTGTAATATACATTGATAATATATATTATAATGTAAATACCTGTGAATAAAATTTCTGCTTTCTAAATAGCTCATACCACTTGCTATTTGAGTTGCCATGTGCATGAGAACAACAGCATTGATTTGATGTTTGCTTTCATTACGCAAGTAATCTAATAAATTTCCTTTACTCATAAATTCTGTGATAATGTAAAATGGTGGTTCACGTGTACAAACTCCTAATAATTGTACCAAATTTCTGTGTTTCATTTCTTTCATTATAGCAGCTTCTTCCAGAAAATCTTTAAGTGCCATGGTATCTTCCTGCAATTAAAGATTAAAAATATTATTGTAAATATAATTATAAATAAATATGAACGATATCAGAATATTATTATAGATACCTTTAATGTCTTCACAGCAACTGTCATATTATACCTCTTCCAAACTGCTTCATATACATCACCATACTGTCCCCCACCTAATTTATGCCTCATTACTATATCAGTCCGATTAATTTCCCATTCATCTGGCTCTGAAATACATTACAGTTTATATGATTTTACACAGTCTAATGTATTATATAATATTTGCATAAAAAGTTCTTAATATTAAGAGAAATTTATATATTAAAAAATTTAGTGTATTAATATATAAATTATAATATTATCAGAAACCTTTTTTTTTTTTTTTTTTTTTTTTTTTTTTTTTTTTTTTTTTTTTTTTTTTTTTTAGAATGACATATTTTAGATGAATTAAGCTGAAAATGCATAATTATTTTATTCTCCCAATAACCTGTTAATAATACAAGTTATTAATAATACTTTATGTTTTAAAGTCATGCACATCAAATTTTATCAAATTTATAGTATATTAAAACAAAATTAGAAAGATAAAGAAGGAAATTAAAGAGATGAATAAAATAAATAACATTGATTTTTCTTTTATTTAGGGATTGGGTACTTGAAAAAATGTGCTTGAATAAAAAAAAAAAAAAAAAAAGAAAAAAGAAAAAAAAACAAAGAAAAGAAAAAAAAGAAAAAGAAAAAAAAATATTGACAAAAATGTATACGCCACCTGGACTAAGTGGAAACACAGTAGGCTTGTTATGCTTTGGTGCAGGATAAAGCAGTTGCGTAATAAGACCGTCAGCAAGCATTGAATGATGGTGAACCAGTTCAGCTAATGTATTAAATTTACTTTCTGTTGTGACAAACATCTGAAATGATGAAATATGAGAGTTATATGAATTTGTATTTGTTAAGTAACGAACTAACCTTTCCTTCACTATCTTCATTGATTCTATAATGATACACTCGTCCTTCATATCTTAAAGAAATGCTACGTTGACCTGGACTACTCTCTGATTCACGAACAAGAAAACTACCATTTATGCCAGAACTTAGAAGATATTCTGCAGCATTTCTAGATATTCTTCCATGATACCAAGAATGCTTTTCCAAAGAATTAACAGGAGTTACATAGTTCGACGGAACCCACCCTACTTGACCAGCACTTGAATGTGCTTCACACCACTCTCCACTTTTATTATAACTGAGAATACGTACTTGTTCACCTGTTTATAAAAATTATAAAAAATCATATTATTATTAATTCAAAAGAAAGTACCAGTATTGCAGATATGCTAATATATACCTTTCTTCAAACTAAGCTGATTTTCTCCTCCTGCTTGAAAATCATATAATGCAACAAATAATTGTGGATCATCTTCTTCTTGTGTTAAAAGATTCTCCTTGCTAGTCCACCTATTCAAACATCATTGTAAATATTCTTATTCAAATATAATTTTTTTTAATTTCAGAATATTGCTTTAAACCATATATTTATTTTTTTACAACTGATGATAAGAGATATTTTCAAATTATTAAATACTTCCAAATTTAGCCTGTTAGATATTATCATATACTTATTAAATTTGTAAAAATGAAACTTCGTAAAGAAATATATTAAACAGACTTGAATTTTCAACCACAAAATATAAGTTGATCATAAAATATAGAAGGAAAAAAAAGAGAAAACATAAATGCATACATATGCATACACCTATACACATATCCAGTTAATAAACAATTTATATATTTAACCTGTTAGCAGCTTCAAGGAGTCCACTAGTAGATATACTAGTATGTTGCTGAATATTTGTTTGTTGTGAAATAGGTTGAACATTAGAACTACTAGGCGGATCCCCCTCTGGTAATGCTGGAATGTGAGGTAGGGGTCTACTTTGTAATAGAGCCTCTGTAAAAAAAGAAAAATAATGAGAATAAAGATAGGGACAAGAATGATGATGATATAACAGTATCTTTTTCATTCACAAACTAATTCAATCTTTATTGAGGATGACCATTGCATAACAGTATCTATATAGAATTGTTCCTCTAAATTTTTTATAAACTCTACCAAGTTACATAACAAGAAAAAATAATTTGATTTATTAATAATTCAAACAAGAATAAAAAAGTTATGGTTCTATTAAAAATAAAAAAAAATTTATAATAAATCAATTTATATACAAGATAGTTCACAGTCATACTTATAATCATGAGCAATGGTACATAGTACATGCTATCATAACTTTTCATTACAAGTATCATTGTAGATAATTTCATATATTTCAAAAGTTAACGCTAATTTAAAAAAAAATATATAATATAAAAAAATATAATATGTTAAAAATATAATCATTATAAATTATATAAGTAATATATCACATTTTGAGATATGTAATATTTAATAAAAATAATGATAATGATAGTTCAATAGAAAATTGATAGATGTTAAAAAAGAAGACTTTAAAAGAGAGGGTGAAAATTTGGAAAGCAAAAGAATATACATAACAATTGATACACATTACCACTATGTTCAGTAAATATGTTAGATCCTATAATACGAGACTCCTTTAAATTTCTGGGTTGCTTTCGCGTTTGTCGCACGGTAGACCCGGCTGGAATTATTCTGTCTTTAGTTTGTTGAGCACCCATAGTTCCTCAATTACCATGCCCTTATATTCCCTCGGCTACAAATACGCCGAGGCCAAGTTCCTCACGCACTCACTTTTGACACACTATTCAAACTTACATTATACGTTTTATAAAACAAAACGCGGGTTTATTTTAAATCACAAATCACTGTGATGTCCCTTATATTCACATTTTTATATGTCAATTACGCTCGCTACTCTCGCCATATTTGACAGCTTTGACGTCGATTATTTAGTTTGTCGGCGCATTGCTGCGGGGCAGCACATCGGGGGTTGGTTTACATGCGTGCACGAATTACATGTTCATTGATGCGTCGAATTTGACTTTTTCGATTGGTCGTGAATTGAATTTTTTCTCTTCATATATATCTATTTTTAATAATACCAAATTGATATTTACATACTGATGATAAATAACGATTTTTCTTTATGTACAATACAACGATAAAAAACTTTTCTAATCGGCATTAAAAAGCTCTTTATGTTCATGAAAGTGAATCCACTAGTACTAACACTAACGTATAGACTGCTGTTCATTGGATGTATATTATCTATGAGAGTTGAAACTACGTAATATTACATTATATATATCTATTACAAATCTTTACTAATTATATGTTTACCCATAATGCTTTAGACTAGAGAACAGAATGTAGTTTTAAAAAATTAACACTATCGAGATGACGAAATCGTTTTTAATGTGATTGATAGACAATTTAAAGGAGAATTTTAAAGCGCGATTGTCTAAATACGAGGCATAGATGCAATCGTAAGCGATTGCAGCGCTAGTTTTCCTAGAGACGACAAGGATCTATACTACTTTGTAACATATTTGCCTTTGCTGGTCGCCATAGAACTTGCTATAAATTACACGAAATATTTGATGTAATTTGGGTGAGCTCTTTCATTAATTTAACATCTATAAGTTCAACCTCTTTATTAGTATCTCGCGTGATGTTTAATTAGAAGTACAAGGATTTTATTATACGGAGGTCATTATTAGTTATGCCTCTGACTGATCTTCTCTCCGGGTAAATTTATATGAGAAAATCAACAATTTTCTTACATATTTCAGAAAAACTATGCATTGACAGTTTGGCAATGACATACTACAAATATAAATGAACGATTTTCCAATTGTATATATGCGTCTTATTTCATTTGCATACGTATTTTCATACCAATACATCTTTATTTAGAAATGACAAATTGTCATTTCATTAGATCTAAAAAACTTACTTTATATATTTAAAAAGAAAATGATATTATTTTTTACATTCGTCATTGTCTTGTCTATAAATATATCAATTTTTTGTTACTTTTTCTAGCTCATGATGTTCAGTTTGCATGGCAGATAACAGATGGCTGGAAGCAAGATCATATTAACAATTATCTTTAATGCCTACTCCAAGGATTAATTTTTTATCAGCTTATCAAAGAACCTGTTACTGTCAAGATGAGTGTCAATATAGCAAGTATTGCTGATCTTTTTAATTTACTAGAATCTAATAAACTTGGAGAAGTAGAAGAAATAAAGCAAGTATTCCATGAACACTTCTTGTGTAGTAAGTAAATTATGTCTTCTATAATGTATCTATATTGTACTTTCATTTTCTATGATAACATTCAATTACCATAGCAAAAGATAGCTGGCTTGTCAATGGTTTATTGGACTATTATCTTTCAACAAATTCTTTACGGACTGTTGAGGTACTGGCAGGTGTACGTGAACCACATGATAAGCATTTGTTAGATAGATTGGCAGAAGTTATTTCAAAGACTGGAAATAATGAGCAAAAAATTAAAGGACTTACTTTACTTGGTCATATTGCTCGTAAACAACCCACCTGGCTATATAAACTTGCAAACCATACTTTGTTTAGAGATTTATTAAAATTGCTAAAGGTATTATATATTTTATTTATTAATGATAATAATTAATGAAAATTTTAAAACTATGAAATAAAATTATGAAAAATTTCTTTTTAAGGTGGAAACAGATACATTATCACTTATGAGTGAGCTTCTTTTATTGGTCATGTTGCTACCAATGTTATCTGCTGCATTAGGACCATATTTACAAGAAATTTTTGAAGTATTTGGCCATCTAGCTTCTTATTACTATCAACAATCATCAACACTTTCTCATCCTATACATGTGACATCAAACACGGTACTTAGCAATATTGACAAGAATTATTTGTATCTATTACATTTACAGGTAAGTATTATTTATTCATCAAAATTGTATAATATAATAAATGCCATCAAAACACAAAGTAATATATTGTAGGTGGGATTATACAGTTTATTTCACAGGCTATATGCTATGTATCCCTGCAATTTCATCTCATATCTTAAACAACAGTATATTCAACGTGATCAATTGGCTACTTTTTCTCATACTATAAGACCAATGTTGGATTCTGTGCGTATGCATCCCTTTCTTGTTACAGCATCCAAAGATACAGAAATTTCAGCCACTAGGTATGAATTTAATTATAATTTATTAATAAAATATACCGTTTCAAAAATATTTTATTATATATTATAGATGGAAAAAAATGGAACATCATGATATTATAGCAGAGTGTGACCGTTTTACATTAGACAAATGTAGAGAGGAAATATTTGGAGCCACTAATTCGCGATTTACACCACCTTTAGGTTAGTACTACTTATATAATATTATCCATACATGAAAGGTTATTTAAACTTGGAGTATTTATAGATCATTCTTCCAATTTTGTACCACTAAATATCAGTGGTGGACTGACAACTACTGAGATAAGTAATGGAGATGAGGAAACATTTTGGTCTCCTAGTATGACAGTTCCACCACAGAGTCCATCATTCCAAAGTACATCTCATGAAGTTCGTTCAACTCCCTCAACACCTAATACTAACAGAAGTGGTACCTCTCCTCCAGAAGCTGCTGTAGAAGCTACACCAGAAACGACACCAGTAAAGGTACGTTAATGTTATAAATATATATATCCAGATAATTTTAAAATTACGATTTCATATAATGTAGGATGTTCGTAAGTTATCGACAAGGCCAGCACCTGTAGGATCTGCAGCAGTTCGAGCACTTAGTATTTTGAGCAATGGCACAGTAACGCAAACATCGCGGCCATCCACACCTGTTCCTCTAAATCCTTCCATATTATCTATTGCTAGCTCTGGGATGAATTCTGGAGATACTGGAGTTAATGTACAAGGATTTCTTTCACAAAAAATCAGTAAATTAATTGCTGATAGGCAAACGGCTGTTCAACAACCACAGAAATTAATAACTAATACCGAGGATGATAATAGTGTTGTGGAAACTGACATAAGTCAAAATTGCAAGAACGATTCATGGCAAGAAGATCAAGAGGTTTTATTAAATAAAATAAATATTTGATTATATACATTTCACAAAATGCACTATACTATATTGTATATCAAAACTAAGGATGAACTTTATACATTACTGATATATGTGTGTAAACTACAGGTTTTGGAAATTGTAAGCTTTCAAAATAGTAGCAGTCTTGACATTCAGAAATATAGGGAACAAAAACCGGAATTTCAAGATGATAAATTACGTGGTACTATAGCAGATTTATCTCAAAAAGTTCATCAACTTCGATTTTATTCTCAGTATCAATATCCAGTACAACATATAAATAAGAATATAAATAAGGTAAGTTATAGAGTTCTTATTTTTATATTATAAATAACTTTTAATTAGAATTTTTTTATAAAGATATTAAAATCATATTTGATATAGTTACGAAGAACTAGATCATGTTCAGATATGAAAATGCTAAAAAGGATGGATAATAATGAAAGAAAAGAAACAACAAATTACATGAAAAAACTCGAGGAAATTGGAACTCAAACAAATAGCGTATACCGATACGAATGCTTGTTATTAGGAATCTTAGATCAAAAAGAACAAATGTCTGAACAAAAAACTATTCAACATAATTCTGAATCAAGAGTATCACCAATCAGTATGCTTGATCGTTACGTTGATATTTGTGCGCGTGCAAGTAGTTTCTGTAGTGACAATAACAAAGCACGTAGGTATTGTATATATGATATATATGCGCGAGATAATTTTTTAGTATAAAAATATTTTCTATTTTTTTTTTAACATGCTAGGTAGAAATTCTACAAAACTAAAGATTACTGAAGAAAGTACAGAAGATGAAACAGGAGATGAGGAAAATTTAAATACAGATCATGTAAATCAATTGTTGCAGCTAATGCAAATGCAGTTACAATTTGAACGACAGCGTAGAGAAGTACATGCTGAACGTAATAGAAGACTTCTTGGTAAATTAAGAGATTCGCGAGCATTAGAAGAACACAACAATGCTTTGGTAAGTCTTAAAATTTAATGTTATTAAAATTTTATGAATTTTAATTATCATTGAATATATTATTTAATTTGAAATTATATAGACTGATCGGCTTAGAATGTTAGAAAGAGAGGTAGAATGTTTAAAAATTGAATTAGATAAAAGTAAAAGGGATAACCGGGACGCTGATGAACGATACAAAGATGTATTACATCATTGGCAAACGAAGGTTTGTTATATGTAAAATTTTATATTTTGCTAAAAACTACTATCGATTTAAAATAATGTAATAATATTGTCAACGATCTGATACAAAGTGTGTAGAAGAGCAACGACAAAATCAAATTTTGAAAGTTCGAAATGAATCACTCGAATTAGAACTAAAAGAGGAACAACAAAAAATAGTTGAATGTGAACAAGAAACACGTTCTGCGGAGGCTGCATTGTTCGATGCGGGACATCAACTTAAAGAAGCATTGAAGGCAGCTAATCGTGCAAAGGAGTTAGAACATACTCTCGATACTGTACAAAAGAAACTCCTTCTTTTAGGAGAAGTAAGTTGAACGTAGATAATTTAATGAGAGCGAAATGTTCAACGAAAAAATTTTTTTCTTTTCTTTAATTCTTTTTTTTTTTTATAGGCACAATCGAAATTGCAAGAAAATGTAGGAGGACGATCGCCTACGATCAATCAAGAAGCGGCACAGATACAACAAGCATATGCAGAAGAAATGATTAGTAAATATCGATTTTATTTAATGAAATTGATAATGATAATATTCTCTATTTGATATGATATATGATATAGCTACATTTTTTTACTTTAGATCTACGACGCCAATTAGAATCCCGTACTTCGCTTGTAGAAGTTTTAAGAGTACGTTTAGCTGAATTAGAAAATAAAGAAAATCGTAAGGAAGCGCAACTCGTTGAACTTCAACGTTCTCTGCTAGAAACGAAGGATCAACATGAAACAGAATTAAATGCAGTTGAATCCAAATATAAGGCACAATTGGAAATTAATCTTCTATTAGAAGGTCGTATACTCGAACTCCATGGTACACTCGAGAGTATAACTTGTGGAGCAAGTACTAGTGTTGGAAATCTTCCTTCTTCTGCATCTCCTAAAGAACGTACTCCTCCTTTATCAGTCAGCCTAGCTTCGTCAAGCGAGGGTAGCCTTGCCTTTATTCACTCCAGCACTGGGATAATGAACGATTGCTGTGATTCTGCAGGTGAAATTCCGAATCTGCAAGCGATTGTTGAACCTATCCCAAGTAATCAAGTTGCTTCACCATCCCGCTCAAATCAACAACGACAATTTCCAAAGCAAGATTAACATTGTATTGAAATCATTCTCTATTAAACAGGCCTTTGTTTCACATCATTGCAAATTATGTCTGGTGCTGTGCTGATCATAAATCAGAAGAAGGTTATTTGTAGCTTTTTATTACTAGATTAGTTGTAATTTACAAAATCTTGTTATTACGCGATTGCCATTTACAAGTGAAGAGACATGTTACTTAATCGAGTTATTAATAATGGTCAACCTTTACTGTTCACAAACGAAGCAAGAATAAAAGGTTCAAATATTTTATGAAAACTTCATAACATTACTTTTAACTTACGATCCTCTCATTATTTATAGGAGAATTATCTTTTCGCAACATCGATGAACAGAGATACATACATTTATAAAAACGAGAAATGGTTCGCTAATTATTTATTAAACATAAGTATCAAAAAATGCATTAAACATATTTAAAACAATATCTAATTTTGTTCAACAATTAAAGCTTTTTTTCAACTTTATTGTTTAATTTTGCATCCACTTTTGTCTATTAGTAATTATTAAAACTTTGTTTCACTAAGTTATATTATTACTTCAAAGCTATTGAAAGTAAGAATATAAAAAACAAATTAGGTAAATTATTCCAATTATTGTAACATAACCTTTTTTATTATATAATAACATTTACACACATCTTAAAACATATATTGTAATTAATTGTACTATAATGTTGGTACTTATAGATTTTTCAGTAATGTAAGTATATTCCATTGCAAAATCAAATAAAAACAGTGAATTGTATATTTATTAACATCACGGATGTTATATATACATTAATACATATTCTTAATATGTTTAAGTACATATGTTAAAACCAATCAAGATCAACTTGACACGAAGCCTAATTTGATTAGATTGTATTTTTATTAATCTTTGCTTCTATTAATATGTTTGTAATTCTTGACTTATAGTCATTAGAATTGCATCATCTGGATTGGCATAACTAGCCAAATCTGGAATAATTTTAAAAGTAAAACATTTACAATATAATATATATAGTTAAGATATATTATAAAATATCCTTACTCACGATTATGACCTTGTGTAGAATATATTTTGCGTAATATTAATTGCATGAACCAGAAAATACTTAGCCATATAAGAGCACCAACTGAAAAAATTCTAAATGCTTCAACACCTCCATATACATCCATTATCCATCCACATAATAAAGTACCACTTGACACACCTATAATTAAAATTTACACTGTAAACTCTTCATTTTCTATATTATATTCAACTTCAATAATATAATGAAATTTTAATTATACTAACCAATTCCTTCAAAAATAGAACCTATTAAGCCTTGTATAGTAGCTTGAGTACCTGGAGGAGTTATTTTGTCACCATAAGATACCATTGTTGGCCAACAGAGACCATATGATGGACCATGCAATATTTCCAATGGTAAAAATACCCATGGATTTGATATTAAACTATATGCCATAAACCTTAAAGAAATTTCTTATTATTATTTAAAAAATATGAACAATTTTTTTTTTTTTTTTTTTTTTTTTTTTAGTTAACTTTTTGGAGCTTACCTTATTGAATAAATGAGTAATACAAGACTCATAATATTTATATGACCAAATTTTTTCAAAATACTTCCTGACAAAAAATTAAAAGGCATTTCTGCTAAGAAACATTCTATGCCAATCAATAGACCTTGCAGAGTTTTAATCCATTTTGTTTGTGTGAATGTAGCTACATTTTCTGTATGCCAAAGCAAGAAGTTCCATATTACTCCTGTACACATTCCAGCACCTATGCACCACCATCCAAATATCCATATGTTAGGCTCTTTAGAGACGGTTAACAGCTCCCTCAGCATTGATGGTTCTTCAGAACATTCAGGATTTTTCTGTAATGATACTGCTTGCTCCCATTACCTGCCAATTTTTGATTCTTTTGATAAATAAACAGAGTTGTGCTTTTGTAATATGAACCCATGTAATTTAAAACACACCTTTCTCAATCTGGCTGACATTATAATGTCAAGAATCATAAAGACCAACATCATAAAAAATATACATGTATAATCCTTTTGAAATTGTCCTTCACTAAAAATATCTACCAAGTATCCTGCACTTATACCAAAAATTCCAAATCCTATACTTCCCCACATCTTTTGTTTACCATAATCTTTTTTCCTCTCATTTCCTAAAGTACATAATATTATTGTACTGTTACATCATAACATTAATATAAATTTTGTAAAGAAACGCTATATATAATAGTAATAATACAAACCAAGTAAATTGAAACAAATAGAATCTGCTATGCTAACCACAACAGCCATGCAAATCCAGCTCACTATAGTCGTCCATAAAAAAAAATGAAATTGATATGTAAAATCTGTTGGAGATATATCATAGTTATCAGATTCATGTAATAATTCATTTAAGGCTGGATGTTGACAAGAGGCAATACATGAAGTTTTTAATAATTTCTTGCAAGCAGGTCGATGTGTATTTCCATAAGAAAAAGTTACATTAGAAACTCTTAAGTTTGTGCAGTTTTTCTCCTAAATAAATAAAATTTATCAAAATAATTTACTATGAACTTTCTTAAAAATAATTATATAAAAATTGACTTACAGGTAAATCTTTATACATATTAATTGTTGCAACAAAATCGAATGTTTCATTTGAAGAAATATTCGAATTATTCTTAGCACAGTATAACGGATTCCATAGACACAGTTCTTCATAAGCTCTTTGAGAAGCTTTACAAAATAGCTAAAAACAAAATATTGTATATATCTTCTTCAAAAGAAGAACTTTATAGAATCTTTACACAGATTATTTTTAATAGCAGTACCTGACATGTAGGATTATCTGTAGTTTCTTCAGTTGTTATTACACCTTGCATTGCTTCATCAGAAAATCCTTTCTTTGAACATACTTCTAAAAATAAGTCTCCATCACAAGTAAGAGTAATATTTGCACTTGTTCTAAATTGAGGTATAAAATGGATTGAGAAAAGGCTTATAGTAAGTAATACTTGAAATATTAAGAAAAAAGTTTTAGGAAGATTAAATTTATCAGCTAATCCTCCAAACAGTGGTTTTGCAATCAAACCAGATATGGGTAATACTGTAAATATTGTACCGACCAAAGTTCCAGAGAAACCTAATTGCTTAGCAATTGTTGGTAAAAATGGTAATACTGGTCCAGTAGCTAAAATGGAAAAAGTATTCCATTAAAATTAGAATTATCTTGTTCTTAAATTATGTAGGACTTACCAGCATTAAATAAAAAATAATGTGCTTTAATAAAAAAAAGATTTTTGTCTATGTTATCAAACATAATGTAAAAGGCAATTATTACTACAATCCAAACTTTATAAATTATTTATGTACACTGAAATATTATCTGACTTATAAATAAAAAAACACTTTAGATAAAATACATAGTCAATTAACGTAAAAATTTAAAAGATTATTAGTTATTTTTGCAATGGTAATTAAAAAGATATAAAGTTTAATATCAATGAAGAATATTAATAACTTCTTATATAAAATAGATATTCAAGATTTTTTTTCACAAATACAAACATTCCATTCGATTCTAATAATTATTTTTTCTCATTACACGCATAGTATAAATACTACAAATGAAAAAACTTCGTTAAATCAGCTTTTAATATGAAGATATCTTATCAAAGCGCGTCAAATGTATATCAGGGTTGCATTACATTATATCAAATTTACATTTTTTGTCGTTATTGAAATTATAAAGATAAATAACCAATATATCTGAAAGTTGATATTTTTAATATATGTAATTACCTACTATAATTATAAAATAAAAAAAAAAACGTACAGTTTTATCTATTAAAATTTAATTTAAAATATTTCGAGAGAATAATTGAACGAGAACTAATAATTGCGACTACACGAAAGAACTCAATGTTAGCAACAGTTTCTGAGTTAAATATTAGGCCATTAATATTGAATCATAAAAGAATGGTAATAAAAGATGCAAGAATAACCTCTAAGAAAACAATTTTATATAAAAAAGTAATCTTGACTAACGAACCAGTTATTCATAGGTGCGCTAGTGTCGTTAATACTCGTATTTTTACGATCGTTTTTAATGACACTTAATTACCGTGGTTGCGTGATATCCAATTAAATTAAAATTTTTGTGATGCAAATTAATGAACTGTTAATTATGAAACTGATATATTTTGGTTTGAGCTTCAATAAAAGTTAAGTTATAACTGCATTAGTAAAAGCTTTAACTCTTCACCGATCCGAAAAGCTTTAATTCTTTAACGATTCGAAAGATATGAATATGTCATGTTTTGTTGAATTATTTATAGAACAGTATAACTGAAGAGTTTTTAATTATAATTATTCGTAGATGTGAAGAATTCCATTTTCAAGAATTATCATTATCATTATATGAAGAATTAGATCAAAATTATTTTTCAAGAATAAATATATTTATTTTTCTTTGAAAAATAATTTTGGAAAAATTTTATGAATAATGTAGGGAAAAAATATGGGATTTAGACTGGCTCATTTATCATGAGCAGCAGTTATATAATTATTTATCTTTTTATATCTCAGTGATATTAAAAATATGCTACATATAATTTCAATAAAAATTCACTTACAACTTTAATTGGTTAATTACTCACTTTTTCATATAACATTTCTATCATCTAATACCATAACAAAAATATTATATCACAAAAATTATTTATTTGGAATTGATACGTTTTGATATTATATATACAAATATACAGATATATAATATCTCATAAGATTATATTATATTAATGTCAATGCATACTAAAAAATATATATATCGAGCTTATCTATATCATGAACTGCTTGCTTGTATCATCGATTGATTATCAATTTGCATGTAGAATTGTTCTCCGAACCACTCTCTATGCATCTCCAAGTAACTGTAAGTAAATATATATTATATATAGATATATCTTTTTTGTTTAATATTATTATTCGCCTTATTCATTTTAATATTTCATAAATTACCTGAGGAACATATCTAAATATTTCATTAGAAGTTTTAATTTTTTATTTGGAATATCAGCAGATTGCAGCAAATCGGGTAGTATTACTGAAATAAAAAAAAAAATAAATAAATAAAAAAAATAAAAAGAAAACAAGAAAATAAAAAAGGAAATTAATTTAATTGATAAAAATACTTCAATTTTTGTGAGAAATGATTTTTTTATAAATAGATAAACACACCAAATAGTCGTGTAAGATGAATAGCGCCATAATATGTAGAAGGATTTGGAGTATTATTACCACAAATCGAAGTATCTGGTATTAATCTCCATTTATTCGATTGTTGTAGTAAAGCATTAATTTGTGCAGAGGTAATAATAGGCATTCTCAACGTTACACCACGTGGACTAGAACATCTGGAGCTTGTACTTGCTATGCTATTAAAAAACATTTGTAACCAATGAAAAAAAAAAAAATATATATATATATATATATATATTCGCATGAATATACTAATGAGAAGAAATACCTTGATAAATTTCCTGGATCCGTTTTAAGATCGTCAAAAGATCGTAACTGTCTATTTTCGTCAATAGAACCTACTCTATATGATCTTAATCTTCGTTTAGAATTTATTGTATTTTTGGAAGTAGACTCCATGTCTTGTTCATGTTCTTGAAATGGTGGCAAATGAGCATATTCGGTATCTTCAAATTCTTCTTTGATTGAAATCTCTGCATTTCTTAGAATAATATCAAATATATACATCAGATTTTTTTAAATAATTGAAATCATAATTAATATCTTTTTGTTTAATATAATATATGTTTAATATAATTAATATAATTTGAGACAATTTTATCCTACTTACTCAATTGATTCCTCTTTTATCATTTGTGCCTGTTCTGCATATAAAAAGGAGGATTTCAAGGTACAATATTGTTCCCTTTCTTGTCTGTATAGTAAAAGATCATGTAATGTGAAGTCGAAATATATACGTAATCCATCTGCTATTTCTCTGCATATATTTACTTCATTTATTGTTTTTTCTATGGAATTATTTGCTTTATTTCTTTGTGGCTTGTCTGGAATATTTGTTAATTGAGTAGTAGTAAAATGCTGAACCCATGATTCCAGAATGTTTGAAACAGTTGGTTGTGCAGGTAATACAGCCAACTAAAAAATGTTTAGAGATTTTAAAAATGATAAATATAATTGAAATATGTATGTGAGAATACATGAATGGAGGTATCACCTTGTTTTTACTAGTAATTAAATCATGGTCTAAATCCAAAATTCTTTTCAGAGTGGTACCTATATCAAGATCAACTCCTGGTTTAACACTTGCACCAGATTGACTTCCTCCACCACTGCCTTCATCATCGCTACTTTCACCAACATAGTCTGAACTACTCTCACTATCTTCTTCTGTAATAACTTCCTGTAAGATGTAAAACATATTTATCAGTTTAACAATATTGTTATCAAAAATAACAGAATACCTCTGTGTCATAATCAGCCTGTTGCCCAGAACTACCATCTTCAGAAGATCCAGTAGTAGCCGAAGTAGCTCTACTGCCACCACTTCGTGCTCTCCGTCTTGGTTCTTGATTTTCTGATTCGTTTAGACGATCTGATAATTTGTGACTTCTTTTCTTACGTTCTCGGCGATATAAGTAGGCTCCCCTTATTCAGATAGATGAATTTTTGAATAAATTTTGAAGAGTGTGAAAAAGTTACAACTACATTTCAGATCTACATAAATAATATTTATGATAAATATTAAGGAATTAAAAATGTTGATTTCTAATGTAGTAGATATATACAGTTGAAGTTGAGCTTTTTGTGCAAGGTCTCTCTGAAGTTGACGATTTTCTTCCGTGTCTTTTAGAACATATTCTTCTGTTACACATCGATCCCATGAAGAATTCCATCCCTATATAAAACACACATCTTAAGGTACAACAAAATACAAATAATGTTGTAATGAACATTTTAAGTTTCTCACTTGAAAATGTATCAAATATTCGACTGCTTTTCTTCCACGTTGATCTTTATTAATTATAACGTCTAAGACCTACAAAAAGTTATATACAAATTATATATTTAAAATGTTCTGATAAGGATTTTCCTACCTTAGAATCATACAACACTTTAGCTTTCGTGGGATCAGGCTCATAACAGAGCACTTTTTCACCATCACAAAATTTAAATTTAGGTCCACGCGTCGAAACCATACTGTTATACTCGTTTGGTCTAATCAAAAATATAGTTTAAGAAATTGATAGAGCGTTAGTTTACTGTTCAACCATAACCTATTAACTTATTCGAGAAATAAATCAATGCGCATATTTTTCAATTACAAATGTAGATAATTCCTAAAAATAGAATTCCTACGAATAATTATAATAACTAACTTTTCAACAAGTGACAAAACGTAAATGCATATTCGTATCTTCTGACACGGCAAAATGATTGTTAACGGAGAATTAAAAACTTTCACTAATGCACAGTTATAATCTAACCTTGAATGAAATTTAAACCAAAATATAATATATTTAGACATATATATCGTGCAATGACATTTACAGAATACACATTATGGTTGTTCACCATCTTTCGTTCATAGCGTATATGACTTCAGCGACATGTATGGACAAAATATGAACTACAAATGCGATATTATCTGTCTATTACATTGATATATAAACTTATATAGGTTATATCCTTCAATGCGTAACTTAACAATCAAGTTAGTGTCTTTTAGAAATTTTTACATGTAATAAAAATAATAGTGCATCTGACAAAAGCAAAACAAAACCATATGCCAGATTATATTTCTCTGAAGATGAATTAATTGAAAAATGTTCGTTAATTATACAAACTTTCGTAAGTGTTCATAAACTTATATAAATAGCTAAACCGTGTTTAAACTGTCGTTAATTAGATATTACTTGCGATAAAATACATAACAAATAAAATATAATATATAAAAGTTAAAAAGTCTCGTGTATATCATATATTATTTAAATAATTATAAAATAGTTACAAGTATTAATTATTTAAACATATACGTATAGAAAGAAAAAATTATGACATTTATTCGTCGGAATCTAAAAGAAAATTATTTTAATAACTATCGAGGGCAGTCAAGCGTGCGTTTGTTTTGACATTAGATGTAGATAGATTAACAATATTTTATAGTTAATGATTGTTACGAAACAATCATTAACTATTGTATGAAATTTTTAACCGAATGTATTATTGTTTAAATAGAGATTTCGTTTTCGTTGACTTTAGGAGAACGCAACGAATCCGAAGTCTATGTTTACATGTATAGATATATTAAAATTGTTTCATATTTTTCACGTGTTACAAGGTATGTAAGTTTAAACTAATATATTATTATTTAAGTATTAGTTTATTGTACTTATATGAATTATACATTGTTTTAATAATTATAAAATTATTAAAAGTATTAATTGTTTAATTCGAAAAGTTTGGAAAGAAAGAGTTTCGATGTTTACTAGTCAGAACGCAACAGAAAACTGGATCGATAAATATCAAAGTCAGTCGAATGTTCGTTTTTATTGATATTAAATGTAGTCAAAAATCCAATGATCACAATTTAATTATGTTTAAATATTAAATTGAAATTTTATATTTAACCTGTGTTATGAGCTATGTATTGTTTAAACGAATGTATTATTGTATAGATATTAGTTTATTGTACTCCGTGTAGATTGTACATTGTTTAAATTATTATGAAATTATTCCAGAATTATATATTATTCCTGAGACCCTTCATTAGCATGAAAGATTGAATTTGTATTTGCTTATTTTTAACATAGTATCTTCAGTCGAAAGCTCATTAAAATGCATGAATAAGTTATCATATGAACATGGCAAATGGATCAATTTTGAATGAATCTGAAAATCTGAGCATCGATTTATCCAAACAAACAAGGAAGCAATCTTCTATTTCACGGTAACAAAACACATTCTAGTGTTTATATGAAAGTCAGTAGTTTGGTAGGAGCTTCTTCTCTTTTGCCACAAAGTTCAAGGGGCGCTACTATACGAAACTTTTTTCACAAAAAATGTCGAAAACACCGTTTATGTCAACAGCGAATCCAAGCATATTTTTTGAACGTTTTTGATCAACAATATCTTATCTTATAGACAAAGATTTAAGCAAGGATATAGCTCTTACAAGTTTTTTTTTAAAAAGCTTTATTTTTATGCATAAACTATCGTCGAAAAAAACAATTTTTTTACATGATTTTTTCAAAGAAAATAAAGTTTTTTCCAAAGTTCGAAAAAGCCATGTCCTCGATTAAAATTTCATCTTTAAAATGAGATCTTGTTCATCAAAATTGGTCAAGAATTACATATATATTCATTGTTGGCGTAAACTATTATAATACCAGTGGTGAAGAGCAGTCTTAAGCGAAGAAAATAAAAACATAATATGTGATTAGTTCTTGTAAAAACTCGAGTTTCTTTTTGAGTCGTTATAATTCAGTGCTTACCGACGGAGTACGTAAGAGAGTAAGAAAGTTAGAAAGAGAGAGAGAAGATGTGTGAACGCGAATTGGTTAGACGCAAAAGGAGGACAAAGAGTGGGGGAAATATATCCTGGTACTCTTTACGTGCGCGTAAACTCGTTAGTCGCGTCGTCGCATAGTAGTGGTGTATACCTATATACGACGTGAGGCCACATTAGAGAGAAAGAGAACGGCAAAAGAAAAGACGACGGGACTCAAAAACCTAACGCGACCAGAAACTCGCTTTTGTTTCGCCGTGTGTAACGTATGCGTGTTATATGACAAGATAGCTGATGTCACAAAAAGAGAGAAGGATAGAGAAAGAGAGAGAGAAAGAGAGAGAGAGAGAGAGAGAGAGAGAGAGAGAAAACGAAGGTGAATATAAGATGTTTAATCTAATCGCATTGAAAATATAAAAAATTGTTACCATCGATGAAACCTATTATTGGGTGGGATACTTTCGAAGTATTATTTACAATAGATTTGTCGTCAATAAATTTGCACCGGGCAAACAGGTAGTTGTTGGGAGAGTAGGACACCGTTTCTGAGCCTGTAACTTTCATCGTAATTTACAACTTAGAAAGAAAATCTGTGTCATCGCTATTATCATCATCATAATCATCATTATTATTATTATCGACGTTGAGAAAAGAAAAGGAAAAGAAAGGAAGTGTGGACGATTAACAAAGACGAAGAGGACGAAGGAGCGATTTTTGAATCGCGTCGCAGGTAAGAATTTGTTATTCGAACGTGCAGATCTATTTCAACCGCCGTTGTATGGTCGCAAGCGGTGGGTAGGGTCACATACAAATGTATTTTCGTCTCTTGATTTTTCGTTTAGTCGTAACCTTTTTCTTGATCTATTACGCGCGACATAACTTTCCAATATTCACTAGTGTACGTTCTTGGTGGTATGCGTCTTGAGCATTGTATTTTATTTTATTTTCTTTCTTTTTCGTTTCTTTTTCTTTTCTTTTCATTCGTTAGAAACGTATACTGTTCCTTTTGTATTACATACGATATATGATAGTAGCCATTCTTATTAAATGTTTCATCTACGTCATCCATTGAAATAACCTTCTTTTGATTTTATTATACAATTCGATACGAACGATCCTTATCGATGTAATGTCGTTTATTCATTGTTATCATAATTATGTTCGTTCCAAAATTATGTGTGGTGTTAAAAAAGTCTTGCGTGACACATTTAGATAACACGCTCGGTTTGATCATCGATTTTTTTTTTTTTAAATATGCGTGCACATATTTACTTACATTTACATGCGAACAAAAGTATTACGATTTTTTACAATAATATTTTATGATACTTAAATAGAGCCACAGTTTTAATCGATAAATTTAAGGATCATCAAGATATTTTCAGCATATTTTCAAAGTTCCTTTTTATTATTCTTGATATTACAATTACATACGTTACAAAACGAGTGTCCACGATTGGACGACGTTTGATTGATCGAAGATCATTAAGCGCATTCAAACGTTATATTTGATACACATAGTGTCATCATTAATGCGCATGTCTCATACATATATATATATATATGTGTGTGTGTCATGCGTGCGCTACATAAAAGAGCTACGTGTTACGGCAATCTTCCAATAATATAATGCACAGATCGTACTCGTCATTTCTTATTTTTAACTTATATAACTTCATAACATAATATTAAATTTTATTATTTTATATTTTTTTTACTGGACATAAACATTATAAATTGAAAGCATAATGTTAATAAGAAAAAAAAAAAAAAAAAGAAAAAAATTCGATGCAACTTTTATTTTCGTAATAATGTAAATATCAATTAGAGATTATTATTGGTCGAAATAGGCGCGCAATATGTTGGTCGTACGATTGGTTAGAAAACGAAAAGAAAAATGGCCGACTTTCAAGCGTTCTATCCATTTTCTTGTTTCCTTTACTCTCTCTCTCTTTCTCTCTCTTTCTCTCTCTCCTTCTCTCTTATTATTCTTTCTTTCTTAAGCAACATTTAATTAGTGATTACTCAACTATATCTCATTAGGCGCGTTCCATTGTTGATCCTTTTCCCTTATCTCATCGACGCAAACGCGTTTACGCCTTTTACGCCCGTACGATAGCACGTAATCGATCTGGGCGGTGTTTTCTCATATTCATCTCGTGTCCTTTCGTCGTCGATCGCCGTCAGAACCATCCTATCGATGTATGTATGTACATACTTACTTACGTCGAACGAAAGGACGAGGCGAGATGTATCGATTCTTGAAAAAGCTTTTTCTTTCTAATCTTTAATTCACTTTACCTATTGACCGACGAATCCGCCTCACGTCGCGCCTTTTCTCAAACGTTTATCTTAGCGAGACATTGAACGACTGAAAAACGACAGTCCTCTTTTAATTCTTTATTACTTATTTTTTTTGTTAATAAATTAATATGGTGTCTTATTCTGTATATAAATATAGACAGTGGAAATCGTGTAACGTGATCAATTAAACAGATTATTAAAAAGGATTTTATTATATATATATGTTTTTTATTTTTTGTTCACGTAAATTTATTTTTATACTTTTTATAATTTATTTATACTTTTTCTTTGAATCTTTAAATTGATTAGATTTTGAAATCTGCAGAGGGGACTCCTACGTGATGATCACTCCTATATATATATAGTGCAATATATATACATATATATATATATATATATATATATATATATATATATATATAATTTGTATATCCATATAGAAATATATACATGTGTGTGTGTGCGTGTATATACTGTTGCGTTCCATGTAGCACTTGAGACTTATTAGTGACGGCACGCATTAATTCGTATCGTAGTAAATAGTTTTTTAATGTCAGTGGTGCTACGTAATTAGGATAATGAACAATTTACACGATTTTATTTCATCGATAACACAAATTGTGAACGTTGCATCATTGAAATCATTAAAATATCAATTTTTTCGTTTTTGACAATATGTAATATTATTGAGTCCCTCGCTTCTTTCTATCCACTTCCCCTACATATTATTGTTCGTTCCTTAATTTTTTTTTTATTTTTTATTTTTTATTTTTTTTTATTTTTTTTTTTTTAGATATTAAAAATAAACAGAAAGAATGGATCAAGGATTTCCGGGTCAACATACGACAACAACCACCGTCACTACTTCGACGACCACCATTCAACCTAATGTACGATTTGATCCATCTTATGTGAGAACATTACCGGGTATTCTCAAAATTATTCAAGTGGTAAGTATAATACGCCTACGTATGCACAGAACGAGCGAAATTTTTCCGCCCATTTAACCGTTTCCTCTTTTTTAGATATTAAATCTCTTGGGATTCATATGCATCACTGTGTCGATTTATAGCAGCCACAGTAGAGGAGGATGGTTCAATACCGTGGCTATGGGTGGCTTTTGGTTTACCGGTGTTCTTCTTGTTCTTTATTTATTCCATATTGTTGAGAAGTTTTCCAGAATTCCATGGTTAAAAATAGTAAGCTTTGTATTTCATTAATTCTTTTTTGAATGAAATTTTTAGTGAAATTACTTGTAACTTCGTAAAAAAAAAGGGAAAAAAAGAAGAAAGTTATTTTTTCGTTATCATTACTTCATTACAACGTCTCATATCAAAACATTTAGCTTATCGACGTTTTTACGGTTTTACTAAAATAATATTTCGTATGAAACGTTCCATAACCAATCATATTTATCTTTCTTTCTCTCTTTCTCTTTCTCTCTTTCTTTCCTTAAAGTGATCTTTCAAGTGAATACATGTTGAAAAATTTAGACAGAGTATTTATAGACGTATAATTATGAGAAAATAAAAGAAAGAATATTTGTTTTTATATAACTTAAATAAACAAAAATATATTATGTTATTTTACTTTTGATAATTAAGAGATCGATGATCTCTTTCTTCTTATATAGATAAAATTGAAATAACCTTTTTTTAATTTTATTTTCTTCACATCAATCTCTGTTTACAGGAATTCATATTCTGTTCGATTTGGACGGCGTTCTATCTTCTGGCTGCTTCCTTAGCAGCTGATTACGGCCGGATTTCTGAATCTTTCGCCGTTGCAGCGGTGGGGAAATTTATATATATATAAAGCATTCAAAAAATCAACAGATTATTTCTACGTTACTCATTTTCTTTTTTTCTTTCTTATTTACAGTTCTTCGGTTTTTGTGCCATGGTAGCGTATGGTTATGACGCTTGGTTGAAGTTCACTGCAGCGAAAAGTGGAGCTTTGGCTCAGGGTCAACATATGCCAAAACAAGTTTCAACCGTTACCAGTCCCGCATATTAATTTTTATAGGTATATATTAATATATCTGTAATAGTTGATGACGAATGAAGAATATGAAGTCAGTTCAATATGAATCTCCTTGGACGATCTACATTGGATTCGCGAATGATCATCATTGAAGCAAATGTTTTTTTTTTTTTTTAATTTTACACGATATTAGTATTAGGCTATAATAAGTTATTATTATATCGATCATTTATTTATCTCATTCGAATCTCCTTAGTCGTATCTGATGAGAATGATGTGGATGACGCGTTGTTCGATGTTTGTATAGTTGAAACGAGTATACAAACACAAAGCTCTTTATTTCTCCGCTTCTCTTTGTTGTAAGATGTCTGAACATAAAACCTTTAATTCCTTGAAAGTTTTCAAGAATAGCATATAATATTTAAATATCTATATAAAAAAAAAATTAACTATTAATTTTACAAATGGAATGAATTTAATATTCTTATCATATAGCCAGGACGACTAATTTTTATCTGTCTTATTAATATATCTTTTTTTCTACCTTCAGATTCCGCGCACCTAAAAAGAATAATTATTATTAAATGCGGCGACACCTTTGAACTTGCCGATGACCAAACTTTTTTTTAAAGAAATTCGCGTTTTTTCATAAACGTTTGAACGTGGGAACACAAGTAATTAAGTTTAGCGATAATATCGACTATCGATTGTTAATGTTTAGATGATATTTAATATTGTTTATTTAAATCAGTAGAGTTGATCGTTGTTCATTGTTTATTAAAGCAATACCTATAAAATCGAACATTTACGTATATCATACAAACGAACACATATCCTTGTTTTTTATACTCATCGTATACGTAAACTTTTTCGAATATGTCCTCTGCATTATGGGCAATGTCTAGTATATATGTATGTATGTATGCATTTATATATATATTATGATAGTTTCGCCACATATCGTAAAATGTTACGCTTATGAGGTCAACCAGAATTAAATGTTGCTTTACGATATGCCTTATCATATCAGCATTTTGATGGGCCATCGTTTGGACTTGTCAAGAAAATATTTTAAATACGCTTAGCATTTTTATGAAAAAGGCGATGCCTTATAGTAAATATTTACGTAAAATATGTGAATCATATATAAAAAAAATGTTGACCAAATAATCCATATATATATATAGATAATTGTTACGAATAAATTATTTAATCGTTTCACATTACTCATATCGTGATTCATACGATCACGTTAAAATTGTGCGCGTAAAATGCACTGTAAATTATATTTTTATTAATTTTTATTCGATCGACTCGATACAGGTACATCATATGTATAAATATATATATATACGTCGTAGATATATTAAACTAAATAACTAATTTATTAATCTTCAGCGACGTGAATGCGTGTATGTCGGCGGAGCGGAGTGTAGAAGGGGGGGAGATATAAATAGACGAAAATAAAATCAAACAGATAAAAACACTTCTTTAAATCTAAAGGAGTAAATAGCATCCTTTCACGTTTTTTTATCTATCACAATTCGTTCTCCCTTCCTTTTCACGGATTTAATATGCTTGGATAGCAAGAGAGGCTTTTATAAAAGTACATATATATATTATGTATGTGTGTATATATATGTATGTATATATGTATGTATATATGTATGTATGTATGTATATAATATATATTTAAAAATACGTCGTGTTATTTCTAGAGTTACAATGTTGGATTTTTAAAGAAAAGTCGAGAGTATAGTCTTAGAAAAATCGATCAACTAGTTAGAGTCTTTCTATTTTCATAAGCGTTTGATTGAATGATACTAATTTCTATCTCTCTCGAATAGTCTTTCGTGGGAAGACTTAAGCATGTATAAGAATCTGGATCATCAGTTCCCATACGTAGGTCGAGGACGACGTGCCTGCTTCTTACCCATATTAGAAAGATCAATGGTTTTGCCATCAGGTAGCACTAATTTGTTTTCTTGATAATCAACAAAGCCGTTCTCCTCTTCTTCCTCCTTTTGTTCCTCGTCACACTTAATTCCAGTCTCGTAGGTATATTCCCGTCTAACGCCATCCGGGTCGACGTATCCATATTTACCACGAGTTATGCAATCGGTGCCAATGATCTCTTCCTTGTAAGAACCATCGTCGTTCTCGAAGCCCCAAGTGATTGAACCGTCGGCATTATCGTTACGATATCGTCTTATTATCTGTGCCATCATAAAAATACAAAGAGAATGTAAAGAAAATTTAATGATCTAGTGTCAACGTATAGTTATCTGTTGAATCATTAACGAGTTCTCACCTGTGCTACTGGCTTCTTTCCACGGGAATCATAAATCTGTGTAGGTTTAGATGGTTTAGGTGGTCTTCTTATTTGATCCTTAAACGGTGACTCCTCAACGATTGGTTGTTTTCTTGGTTTCGTTGGTTTTGGTGTTGTTCGATATTGGAAAACAGGAGCTTGCGGTGATGCACCTCTACCAGTTGGCACTGGAGATGCCGATTGATAAAGACGTCCTGGGCCAGACGATTGTGATATTGCCGATGGACCACTTGGTCTCTGTGAGTCGCTCGGACCTGTATTACCGGCTGGTCTTGAAATATTTTCATCGCTAATTTCTTCTTCATCCTCGTCTGGTTCCAAGCTATGATCATCTTGACGTTCTTGATCACGGGATATCTCGTGTGAACGCTCTTCCTCTTCGCTATCCTCTTTCACAGGTTTTACCTGCTGAGGATAATTCTGTATTGATGCGACCGTTGATAGGCCTGGTCTACTGAATCTTGCAGCTGTGAAGGAACCTGTTGTTTGACCATCATCCGTTCCTCCTCTAGATCTGACGATAAAAAGGAATTATAATTAATAATGATTTCATCCTTTACTATTTTTTCTTTATTCAGAGATATTAGTATAACTTATGAATGTATATGAGGTTGTTAAAAAAAAATGATAAATAAATAAATATCGATAACTAATTTTTTTATATCGATTTTATATATATAATATTCTATTTCAGATTAATTTAATTAGCATATATAGTACCTGAACGTAATTGGACGACGTATTCGTTGATTTGCTAAAACTGATTGCGAAGGTGCACTCGGTCGTGCTATCGGTAACCTCTGATATCGTGCAGATCGTATAGCTGTTGGTGGAAATTGTCCTCTTTGTGGGTTACCACCAGTTCCTCCATCTATAATCTGTGTTGAAGCGAGTCCAACGACGCACGCCAACAACTAGATGAGAATTAAAAAAACAAATATACATACGATTCGTATTAGCTTTTCTTTCTATTTTTTTCTATTTCTCTCTCTCTCTCTCGCTCTTTCTTTCTCTCTTTTTTTCTTTTCCAGAAAATATTTCCAGCCTCGAGCAACTAGAATTCATTTCAGGTTAATCTAGTTTGCAGGTATGCGATAGCTATAGCTTAGCACTGCACGCAGCATCAAAAGAAAAAAATATTGTAGATATATCATATTTTCAACACAACGTTTATTTATTTTTATATTTCTCATACGGCTTTTTTTTATGCATTTACTTTCTTTTTCCGTTGTGTTTTTCTTTTTATTTTTTTTTCTTTTCTTTTTTTTCCTTTCACAGTCTTCAACGAGTTTTCTACGCTAGTTATTTTATACGGGAAGTTGTAGGTACGAGTGATCGACTTAAATGTCAGTCGATTAAATGGTAATGTCTATAACTGCGTATAAAAGAGAATGCGTCGCCATACACGCATGTGTTACATGACATCGTCTGGCCCACCAGTCGAATCACTTTCTCTTTTCTTCATGGTACTGCTCATTTCATATATTCGTTAAACTTTCTCATCGTAATTGCGATACTTGATATATGCTTGTTCTTATCTCATCGATTATGTTCTTTGCAAGAAAAAGAAATAAAAAAGAAATTATATATTTAGTCCAGCGTTTATCAATTCTTTTGCCATGCACATTTGTTTGTAGTGATACTGCGCCCCAATACATTTGTTTGTAATGGTATCATGGCTCAAATATTTATAATATAACATTTTTAAGAATCTGATAGACTGGAGTTATTGTATATTACTTTAGAAAATATTTATCAATCACTATCCTCGTTTTGATCTAAGCTAGCGATCTAATAAAAATGTTAACCCTTAATAAGTTGAGGAATGTTGATATTATATATCTATATGTGTCTTATATAATTTAAATATTGAGAAATTCGTTCTTATTGAATATAACAGTCTCTTAATCGATTTGAATGTTTTATATCATAATTGATACTTTCGAATTATTAAATTAACATAATCAATTAAATTCGTTTAAAATTACAAGATAAAGAGCCATCCCTGAATCACGTTACTTATTATACAAGTAACTTTCTTCGAATATCAATTACATTTCGAAATTTAACTTTCATAGTTCAATTAAAAAAAAAAGACAAAAAAATGATATACATCGTTTCTCCTTAAAAAAGATACATTCAGATTTCAAATGTAAATGGATCAAACTGAGAAAGTGTGCATTGTGATTTAGTAAAACCGATAAATAGAACTCGACGAGGGAAGCATGGAAAATTAAGTAGAGAAAGGTTGAGTTTCGCGAAAAGAGATAATCGGCTCTTTGAATTTGAGTCACGTAGTATTACATCAAAATGGTGAGAGGGACATAAAATCGAAGAGTTAACAGTATATAATAAGAAACATATAATCTTTTTTCTTTTTTTTTCTTTTTCTTTTACATTTTATGTACCGATTTCCGGATACATAGTATACTTCAACTATTTCTGTGGTATAGTAATGGTATTAATAAAAAATCTGTTCACAACTTTCTTAACGGACGCTTTCACTCCGGCATTCATACATTTTCGTCCACTGGCCGAAAGCGTTCGACTTTGTATGCATCTTACTGGCCGATCTCGTTTTGATTTTTTTATTCCTGCCAGTTACTTTTTCTTTTTCACTTTCATGTATACTAACGTTTATAGAATAACGTCTGTAAGTAAATATATTTTTCTAGAAATCAATGCTTTACCCTTAGTCGATTTTTGTATCACCAATCGTATGCAGGTAATTTGATCTATCGTTACGTAATATGATAATACAAAATGGCGGGACTATAAAAGACGTCATGATATTTGAATAAATCTAATTATTTTTAGAAAATAATTCTCTTTTCTCATTGCTATATATATTAAATATTGATTTTTTTCTCTTTGCATTCATATTTATTTACGTATATGAAATTAATTTGTAAATTTTGTTACAGAGAATCACAAAAACCCCAGCACACACAGATTCGCGAATTTTTAAATTACATTTTTTGTTTTAGAATTTAAAACAGACAGGAACGTATGGTATAAAAAAAATTGCATAAAATAATATAACGCTGAGATTATTGAAAATTCTATGAATAATATTTAAATTTGTTTAGTGTAAAGTGTTAGGATCAAAGAATCGAAGAGGGCTCCACTTGTTCATTTCTATGTTCGATCGTCTTTTGTCTATAGAATCAATGCATAAGATTTGAAATTTGAAAAGAAAAAATTAACGAACGTGTCTTTTGTAAAATGTTGGACGATGGGAACATTTCCACAGTGTAATTAACATCTTCAGACTAACACAATCTAATCCACTCGAATGTATGTATATGATTTCCAAAAGTGTTCACATCATTGTGATTAATTTCCTTCGAATTGGACGTTGAATACCTTCTCAAATGTACACCGATCTAAATGATATAAACGCAAACGGATTGGATAAAAAATTAAAGATGGCGAACATTGAAGGGACACAAGAATCGCGTTATAATAAGGGCACCGTTTTAATTGAGTTAGTTAAACGGTTATAAATAAAATATAACGATATTACAGGTACTCACGATCACCGCGACGCGCATGGTCGTGTCTTGTTTCGCAATGGTGGGCACACTGGGTGTGGTGCCGGTGCGTTTATGCTTGACACTACCGCGAACGACTCCCCGTCTCCGCGTTCTTATACTTATATCCCCCTTTAAATTCCTACGGTACGGCTAACGTAGGCCAACTTTCCATCAGGTAGCAGAAATTGTTTCGCTCGTTCTCGTGACATGAACTGTACAAATAATTATAGCATTGAACACTATAGAAAACTTTGGTATAGATCATTGCTTTTCATCCTCTTTTCACAATGATCGATGAATCGGATTATTTTGTATGTTAGATTAGATCGAAAATGAATTTTTTAATTTTTTTTTGTTTCGCTTTAGCCCCCTGTAAAGTTTAAATATAAATTTCACTGAGATACGAGCTATATGTTGAATCTTAAGAAATGAAAGTGCAGCATCCTCAAAACGATCGAGAGAGAAACGACGATCCGGCTGACTTCGATTCCCGTCTACGATGAGTAGGGAGACCATTCGAGTCTCGCGTTCAAGGTCAGTGCCGGGGTCGAAGAAGGCTGTTCCGATCTTCGCAACGTGATCCCAGCTAATCTTTATATTCATGCGACCTTAATGCAGAACAGGGAGATGCATTTAAGTCAATTTGTACTTTCACAATTCACGATATAACACGTACGAAGGTGTTGCACAGAAAACGCGAGTATACTCCAGAACGAGACTTACTTATCCCCTAACGTCGTTCAACGGAAAGGGAAAGTCAAATCGTGGAGACACGCGAATTATTGGAATATTTCCATTTTGTTTTTCATGATTATGAAATTCATTATCTCCTTTCTATTTCAATAAAGGGAGAATGTAGTACTGAAATATAACCATTTAATGTAACTATTTTTAACAATCTTGGAGCCTTCGTATTCGATAATAAAATAATAATAATAATAATAATAATAATAATAATAATAATAATAATAATAATAATAATAATAATAATGATAATAATTCATTTATCAAATTTTATTATTTAGCAGATTTGTTCAGTATATAGAATGTTAATAAAATTAAAAAAAAATGTTATAATCAAATCCTAATTGTGATAAAATTTTTTTTGGTTCATCGAGGATTAATTTTATAGTATTTATAAAAGCTAGAACTTAATATATCAGTAAAATATTTGAAATGTTCGTTAAATGCAAATGATGAATAGAGAATTCAATATATTTGACTTATTTCAGAATTTTACGTTTTCGTATTGTATCGATAATAATAATAATATTAATAATAATAATAATAATAATAGTAATAATAATTTATTTATCAATTGAATTATTTAGAACAATGATTTGTTCGGTACATAGATGGAAGTCTTATAATAACATCTTGATTAATAAAAAATTTTCATTGTACATCATAGAACAAACTTATAGGATTTTCAGAAGCTTGAATGTAACGCCAATAAAATATTCGAAATGCTTGCGAAATGCAAGTGGAGGATGCACGAAGATGTGCGACTTGAGGAATTCCGCGAGTTGGAATCCTCGCAGGGCAATCGACCGCGAAGGTAGGCAAGCTAGTTGATAGGTGGATACAAACGGGTGAGCGGGCAAAACGCAGCCAGGCTGGCAAGCAAGCAAGCGAGCAAGCAAGCGAGCAAGCAAGCGAGCAAGCAAGTAAGCGAGCGAGAAGGCACACAGGCAAGCAGGTAGGTTAGAAGGTAGGTTGGTGGGTAGGTAGGTAGGTGGGTTGGTAGGTAGGTAGGTAAGTAAGTAGATGGTGCATCGAAGCAAGACACCTCATAAGAAACGATAGTGGACCGAGTTGTATTAGCCTGTCAGATATAAATTCGATGAAATAAAATTTAATTTCTGAAATTTTATATTTATCAAATCTATTTGATATTTTAAAGATGGTGATTTTGAATCACATCGATACATTGATCTAAAAACTTTTTCTAATCGTAAAATCAATAAAATTTGTATATATCATTTAATAAAAAAAAACAGAAAATGAAGGATTCTAAGCGTTTCGTTTAAGTTTTCTGAAGGATAGACTAAAGAATTTTCCAAGAGTCGAAGACTTGATTGAAAACTTGCAATGAACCGAATCGAAATCCCGTCACTACGCGAAACCCCCATGGAACCGGTTCTGCGGTGTCGTGTGGTCGTCTCTCTTTCTCTCAAACTCTTCTCCTTCCTCTCTTTCTTCTCTTTATCTTCTCGTACGTGTCGCAGTCCCTGTCCAACTGCATCGGTTGCATTCGCACCACCCCATACATTTTTTCTTTATAAAAATATTAAATTCATTTTTGAATGACTAATTTTAACTAGTCATTTATTAATTTTTTCGTAATTTTTCTTGATACGATCTATATTAATAGGAAAAATTTAATAGATGATTAAAATGACGTTAGAGAAAACGCATAACTTTTTTCTATTTCATACAATTCAATCGTGAATTATTTTTTTCTTTTCTTTTTTATTAATAGACGCAATCTATGATAGATCAATTATGTCGATTTCATCAAATACTTTCCTGTTAACTACATCATCAACAGATGAAAGAAAGCATTACTTTAGGACACGTTTAAAATGAAAAAAAGAAAAAGAAAAATAAATTAGAAACGTAGGAACACCGTACCATACAGTTTCATCAAAACGTTACAACGTCGTCTCTGGTTTAAAACGTAGTGTGTATTTGTGTGTTCCATGACGCCACCTGCTACAACGAATACTTCACTCCTAAGCCATGGGCTTCGGTAATGAGTACGAATGTCTATCGGAGCGAATCGCGCTCGAGTCTATCGCTCGCGTTGAATCTCGGCTTTTACCTTCGAGCCAAAGCTGCTCCCGCATACCATCAACTGGTTTTCTCGTGATTGTACTTCATGTCTGGCTACGTAGACGTAGCTGCTAACCGTAATAAGAATTTTAACGCAATCCTTTCGTCATGTTGATATTCGTAACGTTATTATGGCAATAAGATAACTTGCTGTCTTAAAAAGATAGAATGTACATAGAAAAAGATAGAATGTACATAGTTAGATAGATATTAGATAATTATTACTATTCTTGATAGTTACCTTCGTTTTTCAGTAGACTTGTACTTCAAAGGAGAGAGTGACAACAAATTCCAACCACTCTTTCCCGTAATGATCTAGATCTATGTATGTATATTGAATAGTCTCGTTTTAAATTATTGGAGTACCCGACAGTACAATTCTGCAATTAGAATAAAGTCTAATAAAATGCAAAAGCTCGAGATAAGAATTAATGAAAATTTTCAATCTGATCTAATTGAAGATATTTTAATTCACTGAACTATTATGTCGGGTCTAGGTCACGACATCAATGTTCTTTATAGGTATCCCTGTGTCATTTGTCATTGACTCTATATTTTTAAGGGTTGCATTTTATAATACTTTTTTATTACAAAAAAAAAAAGAAATATGTATAAGTCTATATATTTTCTAATGAAACTCTCTTATGTTTTATAAAAGGAGGTTAGGAAGACGATAAGTTATAACAGTGGAACAAGTGTAGAAAAGTATCACCGAGTATAATGGTTGAAAACATATACTAGTATAATCCTAAGGACAAGAGAATTCCAATAATTTTGTAGATAGAAAAAAATCCAAGAAAAGTTGCAGATAAGAATGAAAGAAATTTCTAAATCTGGTTTCAACGACCAGATTTCTAAAAAAAAAGAAGAATAGGAAGACAATAGGTGATATTAGTGAAGCAAGAATATGAACATATTATCAAGTTCACTACTTGACGACTGTACACTTGTACAATCCTAAAGACAAGAACAATTCTGAAGATAAAAAAAATCGAAGAAAAACTGAAAGTAAAAATGGATAAAATTTCTAAATCTAATATGATATCTCAATAAAAAAAGGAAGTTTAGAAAGACAATAAGTGATATCAATAATTGAAGAATATGAACGTATCAGTAAGTACACTATTTAGCGACTACACACAACAACAAAAAAAGAAGTTTACAATAGTTGAATTAATAATAGAATTAACAATAGTTGATATCAATAGAGCAAGTGTAGGAAAATAGGTATCAACAAGTACATTGCTTGACGACGACCGGCCGGCCGGCCGGCCGGCTTCAGCAGCAACAACAGCAACAGCAACAGCAGTAGCCGGTCGAACGGCGCGTTCGAGAACGGCGAGGGTCCGTGATCGTGTCGATTCGTCCTCCCATTGGCCGAGCGAGTACGCTACGAGAAGACTCTTTGTCCGTTTTTCGTCCGTTCGGTGGCTGCTCAGCCATGGTGGCGGGCGGGCTCGTAGGAGAAACGACTTACGTTGCAGTCGGGGATCCCACAGTCCTCCAGAGCCGGCAGACCGGCGGTGATAATCGTGCTAGCCCTTGCAATCCATCGACATTTAAGCCGAAGAAAACCGGCTTTTTTTCGTAACAATCGTGTTCTCACGAATATAATTGGAAGAGAAACGAAACCAAAAAAACAAAAGAAAAAAAAAAGAAAGAAAGCAAGCAAGCTTATTTTTGTAACTTTCGAGTGCGTAACAGCTTCTCAACAGAGTAAGAACAGAGTGTCTTAGACCCCCACGTGGATGTCGATTGGGGAAAGAAAAAATCATAAGGTGTTTGATACCATACCACCCCATCATTTTTTCGGAGGCTCTTCTCATTCGGTACGTACCCCGGGGACTCTTTCGTCTGACGAATAGAGAATCCACCCCCCCCCTTATCTCTCACCGGCTTACTGATCGACTTTCTAAAACATGAAGAACGACGTGAAAATGTTCGTCAAGTATTAACGATAACAGTCACATATCGGTCTGTATTCTTTTTCTTTTTTTGTCTTCTCTTTCTCTTCCTTTTTTTCTTTTTTTTAGTAGTTTTGCGTAACTTTTTGTAGAAAGATGTATAAATATATATGTGTATGTATGTGTGTTTATGTGTGTATGTGTGTTTAAAAAGAAAGTCAGATTAGATATAGGAAAGGCGGCAAAATTTGATTTCCATTCGATTTAATACTAACGTCGATGAGAAGGTTGATTCGATCGTCTGGAAGGAGAAAGGCCATTGTTAGATCAAAGATAAAGAAGAGAAGGAAAGCGATTGCCCTTCGTGGTATCGTCGAGAGTGCTCACCTTGAGAGCCTTGATCGTACAGACTAAGGAAAAGAGCAAAAAAGATAGAGAGATAGAGATAGAGAGAGAGAGAGAGAGAGAGAGAGAGAGAGAGAGAGAGAGAACAAGAGAAAGAGAGAGAACAAGAGAAAGAGAGAGAACGAGAGAAAGAGAGAGATAGATAGAGAGTGAGAGAGAGTGAGAGAGAGAGAGAGAGAGAGAGAGAGAAATTATTGTTCGCATATGAATACAATGAAGGTAAGGCCGGTCTCCTTCTTAAAACAACTCGCCACCCGTTATATAGCGACGTTCTCCCGCGGATCTCGACTTCCTGCGACGACCTTCGGCATTGACTCGTATCATTCGAACGTCGCGAAGACTTGCTGTCGTCCATGACTCTTCGTATCGGTGCGGCGGTTTTGTTTTTTTTCCTTTGACAAAAAAAGAGGAAGAAGAAAAAAAGAAACAAAAAAATAAGATAAAAGAAAAAAAAAATTGAGATCAAAATTGGCCGAAAAAAATAAATAGAAAAAATTTTTTCTTCGTTTTAAAAGTAACGTCATTTGTTCGTCACTTTTCTTTTTTTCAATTTTCGACGAATAAATCAAGAACGAAACAATAAATCTGTCGTTCATTCAGAAATTGTATGTTTGCAAAGAATATATTATGTATTATATATGTCTATATATATATATATATATATATGTCTGTGCACATATATGCACGTGTGTATATACACACACACACGTATAACATATATGTAGAGTCGAGGAAGGGAACGTTTTAGTCTTCTTGGAGCGTTAGTCGGGGACGTTCGCTGTACATGTCCTGTACAAACTCGGCGTATGCCTCACGCGCGGACAACGCTTCGGTCAAGGTCGCAGTCTGCACGTTTAACGTTCTTTTTGCACGTTCTCTTTCCATGCTTTCTACAGGGTGTCCTGAATGAGACCAGTAATTCGATCGTTGTCGTTGAAGATACTACTGACAATAAGATGATGATATCTCATATAAGATGATACTGAATTTCATTTTTGTTTTTTGTTTTTTAATAATCTATTTAATAATTATCTTTTCATAAACATTTAGAAAATTTTATAATAATATTTGTTTCATTCAGAAATTTGCAATTGTTTTTTTTTTTTCGTTTTTTTTTTCTCGTTTTTTTCTATGAAGATCTCACACATACTGCGTCGAGATTTGGTAACTCTACCACCGTTGGCGAAATGTGACAGTCAATGGGGTAAGAGTTTCCGTCCCTCGGCGCGAAATGCATATGTACCAGTGGCCATGTTTTTTCAGAAAAATTGATGAAAACAACGTCAATTATGGTTTCGTATCTATGGTTGTTTAATAATGTGTGTTATATATTTATATACACACGTAAGTAGTCTTGAAAGGTGTACGTAAGTATGGTGGTAAGTAACGTTTGTCTATGTATATTTAACAAAACTCATAAATGAATAAAATTGAAATAATTTCACATAAATTTAAGATGAAATTTATTTTATTTTTATCGGTCTCCACGTGTACATGATTATCAAGTAGAAAAAAAATTGACAAACAGAAATGTCTTACCATCTGATATCAAAATATGTGTATCATTGATTCTGGAAAGTAAGTCGATAAATGTTTCAAAAGCGCGATTTACTTTACCATGTCGTCATTCATTATAGCAGACTGTCGCAAGATGGCGATATCATCAATATTGCGAGGCATCGCCATGATGAAGAAATTGATCTCTTTGTACGTCGCTACGAGTGTGATCGCGCCTCAGTCGCTTACTGCCTTGACGTTGGTGTGTTTTTGTTACGTTTTACTGTGTTCATCGTGTATCGTTATCATTTTTGTTTCCTTTAAGAACATGCCTCGTGTACCGTTAATATCGTTACTTTTATTTTTTTCTATTATTTCTATGGATTTCGCTGGATCTGCAAAAAGAACAGTAAGTAATATTCAGGTGGTTTAATTTGTTACGAAAGTTACATACGTATGAAGTTATAAAGTTACTTTGGAACGTGATTTAATCATAAAGCATTGTTATAAGTTCGATCGGAAATAAAATTTGTATGATTCACTCCTATGACTTTGAACCATTCGTAATCATAAATTCTTTATCGTTTTGCGTTTATAATTGTATTTATTTTTAGATATATTAATTTCTGTCATTTGTTTTGTTTTTTTCTTAAAGATATATCTGCGGTATACCATAACCTTTTTTTTTTTTTTTCACTTTTCGTTTAACGTGAAATATATCAATTGAAACCGATAATAAATTAAATGACATGTGATTAGTCGTATCTGTAACTACATTTTACCTTTGTTTGTTAATCTAATCTGAATTACGTCATTAGATTATTTACCCATGGATAAATACTTTAATAAAACAAATTATCTATGTAATTATAGTACTTTTTTGGAATTAATAGTTTATAATGGATTTGCGTACATGTTAATTATTTATAATAATAATGATTCTTTGTAGATCCTTCAATGGAAAATTCGAAAAGCGCGTTTTTTACGTTCGCCATCTTTCTTCCATTTCGTTTTCAGATTTTCTATTGGTCCTTGACGTTTGTTTATGAATTACGATCTCTGTGCGATCGTTTCATATTTTATGTGGAAATAAATTTCGATTAGATTTAACGAAATTTATATAAGATGACAAATAAAATTGTTAGATTCTAAAATCTATATATATATATATGTATATATATATATATATATATATATATATATATATATATGTATATATATTTGTCTTCAGTTACACTTCGAGGAACGATGCAAAAACAAAAATTGGACTACGATGTATCTGAGAGCAGACGGTTCGAACGATACGTTACATTATCTTTGGGATTTTGGCGGTAAACCATCGATACTAATGGCGCTGACGTCGCTTTCAACGACATTGAATATTGTCTGCGAAGATTTTCTTCAGAGAAAAGATAACTCCGTCATATTTTCGGAAAAACCAACTTACACGATTGGATTTATATTAAATAATGTTAGAGTATCATTAATTTATCTATTTAAAATATCAATAATAATTAAAATTAAAATTCAATGCAATTTATGATAATTCAATTGAAAAATAAATGTTACATTTAATTTTTCTTATTTTATGCAAGATTTACGTCACGAATTATAATATTTTTTTGATTATTTTTCTTACAGATTATCGAATTCAATGATGTAAATGATACGGCAGTGATTAACTTAGACAACGTTGCTAATATAAACTTCTTAAAGCCAGAATTCTTTCGTTGGTCGCGCAAATCTTTTTCGATGTTCGGTGATTCCTTTGGTTTGGATATGGAGGGTAACTCTTATAACGATAAACCTATGAATATCACCAGATACGGGAGTATAAAATTTTCGGTAAAGTATTTTGCTACATAGAACGATCACAAGAAAAATATTGAATATTTCAAAATATTACAATTCAAAGGCATCGATCGAATGAACAAAATCTTCCTTGAACTTCAGTTTGATATTTTTATCACTTGTCATTTGTTTTATCAAATAAATAAGTGGGGAAAAAATTGTCTGTTAGTGAAAAAAAAGTTTTCATGAAAATGACAATAGAGAAAATAAAAAAAGAAAAAAAAAAAAAAAAAAAAAAAAAAAAAAAAGAAAAAAAAGAAAGAAAATTTTTGATTGTAGATCCATTAAAATCGGTAAGTAAAGAAAATAACGATCTATTTTCTATATTTCTTTTAGTTAAGAGGATATTACTTCATGGATCATACTGATACAATACCGCATATGTTGCATACCGAAAATGCGACGTTGGTAGATTTAATTTTGGACAATATACAAACGAACGAGTCTTTCTCTAATAGCAGATTCGCTATCGAATTGATGATCGTTGGGGGTGGTGATCCTCATAAATCGATAATCATCGATTCTAAAAAGAATCTGGATGACGAACATACACCAGGTATATTCGAGGTGAGAATTTGAGATATTTAG
The DNA here is from genome assembly GCF_912470025.1 of Vespa velutina. Classification (NCBI taxonomy): domain Eukaryota; kingdom Metazoa; phylum Arthropoda; class Insecta; order Hymenoptera; family Vespidae; genus Vespa; species Vespa velutina. Next base: position 3,300,491 of record NC_062190.1, read on the forward strand.
ATTCTCATGTTGAAATTCGATATTTATATTCGACGTGTTTGATATGTGATTATTGATTGTTTGATCTCAGATGATCGAAGTAAGAATACCGTCCTTCGATAGGCCCGATGAGGTAGAAAACAATAGTGCATATTTGCAATGGAGACCAGTGTCTTATGTATCGGCAAATCGAGATATCGCTGATTCAACGGAAATAGTACAGTATCGATCATCGAATGTAAATGATCGTATAACTGCCATCGAGAACTCTATGCTCTATTGTTATTACGGAAATGAAGCTAAAGAACTGCTAATTCAAACGCTTCTAATTTCGATTGGATCAAAAGGAGATGGATTTTATAAAAATACTCATTACACAACGTGGTAAGACATATAAAAATTTTCAAATTGATTGATTTCTATAAATATGTAAAAATTAATAATTGTCAACGCGCTTTGTAGGACTTTCATTATTGGATATGGCATACCACCAGACGAGCAGTTTTCTTATTTAGTGATCATGATCATCTCGATCGGACTTGGTCTTCCTCTTATCATTATGTTCCTAACTGGATTATATATGTGTATTCGTAACATGTCCAAACGAAACACTGACACTTATTTAAATCGATGAGCAAATAATAAGGTCAGCCAGAAATCAGGCCATCTAGACTAAACATGACGGATGTACATATATATATATATACATGTATCATGTGCATATATGCATATATATAGTTATAAGGATTTCTAACTGTACTACCAATGAACAACCGAAGTCGAGATTTCTCTCTGCAATTATGCATACTAGCACACGAACAAACAAGTTTATATGGATATTTTTACACGGACGCGTAGTTGCACGGCCGAGCGATGAGAGAGAGAGAGAGAGAGAGAGAGAGAGAGAGAGAGAGAGAGAGAGAGAGAGAGAGAGAGAAAGAGAGAGAGAGAGAGGGGAGGCATCGATTAAATGTGAAGAGACTTTACGCGTCTCTTTTATATTGTTCTACGCACGAGATAAATAATTTTTTTTCTTTTTTTTTTTCTTTCCTTTTCTTTTCTTTTTTTTGTCCTTTTTTTTTTTTATTAATAAATTTGTCGTCAGAAGAATCGTATATGTAATTCAATTGCATATGATGTAGTATAAGCATTTGCTAGTCAAGTATGATTTCTATATCTTTAACAGAAATTTCATACAAAATTTTTCCTTCGTTGCACTCGATTGAGAAAAAGTTAAAAACCAAAAAAAAAAAAAAAAAAAAAAAAAAAAAAAAAAAAAAAAATAAAATACGAGTAAGAAATCGTAAAGATATTATGGATCGTCCTTATTTCGTTGGATCTAGGGTATAATAACACAAAACCATCGATTCGTCACCAAGATGTCGCCGCACAGGACAAGAAAGAATAAGAACAAGCTGTATCTTAAGACTACCGCGTTCGTCTCTTCTTGGGATCATACATATTTCCTCTGACTAGTGGTGGAGATTGGCGGGCGAGCTTACTAACGGGTCCGGGGTATGGTCGGACGTTCGAAAAGCGTAGCCGAATGTTTTCAGGTAAAGGTAGTATGAGTGGCGCGGTATGGTACCGTGTTTCTCGATGCCACGCTTCAAAGAGGGTGAGGTGAGGATTGCTGCTTGGTGGGGTACACATTCATTGATCCGTCCGTATTACGGAAGCGAACAGTTCGAGAGCTTACGTATCCTGAAGAGTGAAAAACGGTAAGAGAGAGAGAGAGAAAGAGAGAGAAGTGGGGGGAAAGAAAGAGAAAGAGATTCAAACATGATGGCGTAGTAAAAGGGTTAGGTTGAGTATGATGATCTATATTTTTCAAATCGATTCCTTTTTGGTTCAGAATATTTGGTGCAAATCAAGTAAGAGACATATCAAGTACGATCGATCATTTACATAACGCGTAGGGGCTGGTCAGCCGTGACGCATCACCGTTTCATTGACGTTCTCCATTGAGAAGATATCGATGCGTCGTATCCTTCGATTCTTGTTTCATCTTCAGCAAGTAGAATAGCTACATATTATGTCTGGCCTGGTGGAAGAAGAAGAAGAATAAGAAGTGAAACGAATTTCTTCGGATTGAGTACTTGGTAAGAGAGAAAGAAAGCGAGTGTGTGTATGTGTGATACGTAAAATGTATACACGTGTGAATATGTATGAGTGAGGTAGATAGAGAAATAGATAAAGAAAAAAGCTTTGAGGATTTGGAAAAGCTCGAGCAGATCTCTCGGCGCAGGCAGGGTAGTGTCGGGTCTAAGAGAGGGGGTTGTTGCGAACGGTGCGGTTATAAAAGGTGGAATAGTGGGGGAAGAGAGAGGGGTAGCGCCACGAGAACTAGTTCTCACAGAGTCCGCTGCGCGAGTTTGGCGCGTGGCGATGCAGTAACGTCCGCGTCGCTCGGTTCGTCTGTGCCGTGACAGTCCTCCCGGAGCGAGCTTTTCGTCGTCGCGAAAAACAAGTGGTGTGTAGAGAGCAAGAAAGAAAAAGAGAGAAAGAGATAGACAGACATAAAAAGATAAGTGTAAGAAGCGAACGAATAGAAAGAAAAGGGAAAAGGATAACAGCGACGAACGTTTTCTTTTCTGTGCGAAACTGCGGTAGGAGTTGGTTGAGGAGGCGTAAAAGAAGAATAGGAGATATAGAAGAAAACTGAGAGATAGAGAGGTAGAGATAGATATAGAGAAAGAGGGAAGGAGAGGGATATAAAGGTAGCGCGCGCGCGCGCTCGTGTATGTGTCGGATAGAACCGAGGAGTAGGAGGAAAGAAAAGGAGTCAAAGGGACAGCATCGGTGCGTCGTCGTTTCTGAAGGAAACGTCAGTGTAGAGGAAATAAAAAGTGTATCGGAGGAGGGTGCGAGTGGTGGGGGAGGAGGCGAAGGCGAAGGAGAAGGAGGAAGAGGTGGAGGTGGAGGCGAAGAGAGGAGATTCGACGGAGGAGACGGTCTGACGTAGGGCAGTGCGGCTAGAGCGGGCGAACCGCGCGTCCTACCCTTCGCTCCCACCACCCTTCGCCCTTGTCGTCCTCGGTGCGATCCTCGGCGCGGCCAGCAGCAGCGGCACCACCACTACCTCCATCGTTACAGTCCACTAATACTACCACCATCGTTACTACCACCAATACTACCACCATCATCAGCAATACCACTACCACCATCAGCAGCAGCGTTTTCGTCATAAGCACGTAATCATCAGCACTACTATTAGCAGCTGCACTATTTTGTCATCGGCACCACTAAGTCCTGTCACCGTCGCCGTCGTCATCCTATCGTCGTTGACGACGACGTCGATGCCAGCGAGCTTCTTCTCCTCTTTGTCCTCCAGCTAAAAGAAAAGGGATCATCGTGCGCAGCAACGCGATCAATTCCGGCTGGTTGCGCCGCTCGCGCGCGGCCGTTACGGTCTCATCGCTAACAACGAGAAAGCAAGAAGAAATGACGACGGTGAAGCTGCCGAAGCGGTACCGATAACGGCAGGCCGAATGATGTTGTCGCAAAGCAAGTTCTACGCTCTCTTCATTCACTACACGTTCGTGTAGCGCGATACGGGGCGGGTCCTTCTTGTCGCTGCGCTGAACAGAAGAAGAACGGAGGAGGTGAAGGAGTTGGAAGAGGAGGAAGAGGAGGACCTGGTGAAGAAGAAGGAGAAGAAGAGAAGGAGAAGAAGAAGGAGGAGAAGGAGGACGAAGTGTGTTGGAGAAAAGAGAGGAAGACAGTGAAACTAGAGCCAAAGTCGGTACGTAAGAAATGCGATAAAAAAAAAGAAGATGGGAAGGAATAAAGAGAAGATAAAGAAAGGGAACGAAGTATATAGAGAATATAACGTGATCGTTCTCGGTGATAGGGAGTTAGGAACAGAGTTAGGAAGTTACAGTGTTCAGTGAGAAAGAGAAGAGATAAAAGAGAAGGATCAAGTGCGTCGTCATATCGGCTCTGTGCTTTACTATTGCTTTTCTTCGAGAGAAAATGAGAGGGAAGAGAAGTAGGAGATAGAACAGAGGATAGAGAAAAGGATAAACGCGAGGATACAAATTCTGCAGTGTGCACATTTATAATTTGCCACATAGTGTGTGTATGTGTATCCCTATTTTTCTCCCTCCCTCTTTCTCTTTTTCTCTCTTTCTCTTTCTCTCATTCATGATATTCGTATATATAAATATATAAATATATACATATTTATATGCATACGCTTATATATTCGTACATATATATTATAATTTTCGATAAACGGATCAAAAAGACTTTTCTTCCGATCGTAAGTATGCCATTTATATGTCTTTCTGTATCTGTCTGTTTGCCTATCTTTCTATTTCTTTCTCTCTCTCTCTCTCTCTCTCTCTCTCTCTCTCTCTCTCTGTCACTCACTCTCTCTCTATAAGTTTTTTTGCATGGTGACGCGTCCGTGTGTTTCTAGTTTATCCACATGCCAGCCCCCAGTCATTGATTCTACTACTTGAAGTAGTAGCGTCCAAGTGTGCTCAGACTCGATGGAAAGTAGTCGAGCCGCGTGGTGTAGGGCGGCGCGGTGGTGCTCCTCCCGATGGTGGCGCCATCATGTCACTCTATTCTAGCTTGGCTAATATAGCGGCACCCTTCTTCGTGGAACCACGGCCACGTCGTCGTCGTCGTTATGTCTCGTGCAAATAGGCGTGTTGACATGAGATGAATAGAGATAGACAGAGAGACAGAAGGCAGAGAGTAAGAGAGAGAGAAAGAGAGAGGGAGACAGGAAGAGAGTGCTCTTAAGAAGCATGCCTCTTTTGAGAAGAGCACGTCTGCTTGAAAATCCAAGATAGATAGAAAAAGAGAGGAAGGGAGAGAGAGAGAGAGAGAGAGAGAGAGAGAGAGAGAGAGAGAGAGAGAGAGAGAGAGAGAGAGTGAGAGAGTGAGAGAGAGAGAGTGAGAGAGAGTGAGAGAGAGAGAGAGTGAGAGAGAGAGAGAGAGAGAGAGAGAGAGAGAGAGAGAGAAAGTCATCTTATTCGAGTGGAGCGCGCGCGATCGAATCGCATGAAGTGCCACTCGCGCAAAAGAGACTCTGCGATACATCGATCGACATCGTCATTGCGCTTACGGATCGAACGAACCTAATTTTTTTTATTTTTTTTTTATTTCTTTTTACTACGAAAGATAATTGTAAGGAACCATGGAAAATTTTAGTTTGATTATTTTCCAAGTTTTTATTTTTTTTCCTCAATCTCTCTCTCTCTCTCTCTCTCTCTCTCTCTCTCTCTCTCTCTTTCGTCTCCTCCTTCATTTCATGAAAATTACTTCCCCAGTGAATACGCGCAAGTTGCGTGCTCGTTTCTCGCTCTCGGTGACCTTCCTTTGCGCGAAAATTGCGGGATCGATACGGGCCGTGCACGATTTGCTTGAACGTCTAACAGCGATATCGATCACCAACGAGGGCCTCGCGTCTCTCCTCTTTCTCTCTTTCTCTTTCCAACAGACGAACCATTCGTGAGGACCTTTCTAGGGTATGCGTATATCGCAACGAAGAATCTGAGGACACGTCTGACTTGCAATATCCGTCTCTTTCTTCTTCTTCTTCCTCTCCCTCTCTCTCTCTCTCTTTCTCTCTTTCTTTCTTTCTTTATATTTCTCTATCTCTTTTCTTAGGACTACTTCCGAAGAGAGAATAGTATAGGAAGGACACGCGTTAAGAACGCGACCGAGTTACCGATTCCGGCTTGTTTTGGAAGCATTCCAAGAGAAGAGGCGTGATACGATAACGTGTGCCTGTCTCTCTCCTGACGAAAGTTCGTCAATTTCAATGTCTACTCGTTCAAACTCTCCACCATCGATCGATCAAATCAATTGCATGTCTTTATTACCATATTATATACATATATATATATATATATATATATATATATATATATATATATATACGTACATGCCTTACTATTACTGGAATGTCGAAACCATTTATTTGTGTTATTTTTTCTTTTTCTTTTTCGAAGAGAATATGTATACTGATGTCATGTCGCCCGTACTCGTGCTTGAGCTATACTACTTAAAATATTCTTTTTTTCTTTTCCAAATAACGATGAACAAAATCTATTTCTCCTTTTTTTATTCCTGCTCCTAGACTCCTTCTACTCCTAGACTATCGTCATTAAAATCAAGTTTAGCTAAAAATCAATCGGCTCGCTCTCTACTCGTACTAGTCTGGTGACTTGTTTTCTTTTATCCGTAGAAGTTAGTAAATTTATCTCTTTTGGTAAATAAATTATCGTTTGTTCGCACGTAATGTCAGAGGTCGCGAAGACCGATTTATGCCCAGTCCTGCTCCTTCTGAAGAGACTCGCACGAACATCCTCCTCTAGTATGACGTACGAACGTATCTTTCAATTCATTTTTTTCCACACATACACATACATACACATCATTTCAATGTCCACCTTCGTAGATATCATTTATTAACAACTTCGGAATATTAAGGAAAGATACGATCCCGATGTTCGTTGTTTTGTACTATTCTTATTTTCAAGTTATTTTGATTCATCTTTTAGATCGGTGAAATATTTTCTTCTTTTTTCTTTTCTTTTTTTTTTTTTTTTAATCTTTCTTCTTTGAATAAGTACATAAGAGCTTCAGGTTTGGCGTTGGCAGTGCAAAGATTTGGCTCGCTGCCCGTTCCACTGACTCGAATTCGCTCGAATCTTCTCTATTTCTTTTTATTTTATCGCAACCTCAAAAATGAGGAAGGATTTCTATTGCTGTAATCATTAAATGATTATTTATTAATATTTGTTCGATAATAGAATGATAATAAGCGTGATAAATGTAATTTGTCAATTGGTTTGAATTTTTATTCTTTCTCTCTCTCTCTCTCTCTCTCTATCTCTCTTTTTCGTTCTGTTTTTGAATTTTTGTGAAAAAAAAAAGAAAAAAGAAAAAGAAAAAATGAAAAATATAACGAAGGATATAACGTCAATCGTGAAATGGCTTTATTAATATTGCTGTTTCTTTCTTTTTTCTTTCTTTTTGTCTTCTTTTTCCTTTTTTCTTTTTCTTTTTACATAGAAAGTACCATAATAATGATGCACCGCGTTTAACAATGTAAATTTGTCAAATTTTAATTCGTGTTCTCTCTTTCTTTCAATTTTTTTTTTTTTCAAATCTAATTTTTATTATCTTGTTCTTTTTTCTTTTTTTTTTTCTTTTTATATTTCTCTACTAGAAATTTTTTTTCCTTTACCTCTCTCGTTGCAACGATATTAGTATTACGTTACACGACAAAAGTTAGGAAATAAATAGGAAGGGTGGAAAGTAGTTTGTAAGGTAGTAGGGCTTTTTAAAGGGTTAGCCATGAAAGGATGAAGAAAGGAACGGACGGATGGACGGATAGACGGACGAACGAACGAACGAACGAACGAAGGGGAGCAACAGGTGCTCTCCATGCTTGCTTTGGTACTGACTTACGAGTGCAAGTGTACCGGGATGAGTGCGACCGTACTTCGAAGAGTGCAGGTTTATACGCGATCGATTATTCTCATACGAAAAAAAAAGGGAAAAAAAAAGAACGACGGCTAGACATTCCGCCCCACGATTTTTTCGACTACCTCAAGTAGGATAATCTTCTCTAAACGTTTTCTCCTTTATAACTCGACCAATTATTAATTATTATCCAATTTCTTCTTTTTTCTCGATCGTTTTATAGAAATTTATACGACTGTGTTGTTTATGCGACTTTTTTCTTTCTTTCTTTGTCTATTTCGATCGTGTTACTTCTTTTCCATTTTCTTCTGCCTCTTTTTTTATCACACTTTTTTTATATATAGATATATTGTTTTGTTTGTATATAGATTATTGTATGCTTTTCAATTTGGATATTATACTTTAATTATAAATTTATATTATTCTTTTCTTTTTTTTTTTTTGACTTATATTATTTTTTATAGTAAGATTTAAAGATACTCGATACATTCGTTAAACATATATAATGAATTTAAATAATAAATATTGTAATTGAGTAAATAGGAACAAATGATAATCTCTCTCGTATGAGTATCACATAATTTTATTTTATATTTTATATTTGAGTTTCTCTTTTATATTGTGAACGTAAACGGAATATATATATATACATATATATATAATACTAAAGATGAATAATATTTTTTACAACGATTCGTCTAATCCAATAGTGCGCCGAGTCATCGGCTTTAACTTGATCGTTGGGTACATATATACATAGAATACATATACACATATATGATCGCAAACCACGAACAAGGGGCTTGTAAATAATCCCCTTTCGGTTAATGACAAAACCCTATGCGGCATTAATCCTGAACGTTTAATTATAATCGAAATTACCATGAAAACAGGCGTGGATTTTAATATGATTGGAGGTTAGTCGGTCGGTTTGTTCTACCATAACGCATTAAGGACATTTTTTTATATCAAATTGTTACTTTGAGAAATTACACTATTTGTGAATGTTTTGTTTGGTATGCTTTTTTTCTTTCTTTTCTTTTTTTTTTTTTTTTTTTTTTTTTTTTTTTTTTTTTTTTTTTTTTTTTTTTTTTTTTTTTTTTTTTTTATAATAAGTCTTCAAAGAATCATCAACGTAGTCGTAACAATTTATAACATTCAATCGTCATAAAAAATATTAATTGTGAAAAGGGAAGAAACAAAAAAAAAAAAGAAATTGGAAAAAGATCGTGTGAGGTAGCGTGGACGATTCGTGACGTAATTGCGCGGAAGTAGTACAAGTCAATTTCGTATCAGACAATTAACAGTCACCGCCATCAAAATGCATTAACCACACGTATCTCTCTCTCTCTCTCTCTCTATATATATATATATATATACACACATATATATATATATATCTATATATATCTATATACGATATACGATATATATATATCTATATATCTATATAGTCGACGTTGAACACGTATTCGATCGAATATGTGTCGTGTTTCTTTGAATACTTTTTTTTTACTCCTTTTTTATTCTCATTTTTATATTATATTTTGTCGAATCGATCGATGATCACGACGACGACGAGTCTACGGGTAAGTATATTTCTCAACGTGAGGAATCCTTCGTCATTGAAAATTCTCGATAAGAGAGTTTAGACATAACGTCGAGACGTACTAGTAGTTGCGATGGTGATGGTGTTCGTGGTGTTAGCTTTAGTGTTAATAGTAATGGTAGTGATGTTTGTGGTTGTGCGACGACGATGACAACGACACGACGACGACGACGACGACGACGACGACGACGACGGCGACGACGGCAACGCCGGCGACGATGACGGCGACGGCGACAACGGCGACGGTAGCGTCAGTGGTTCGTCGTCATGGCAACGTTTTTCCGCAACGTACCCGGCCTGATTCGTGACGTCATGCGACGTCGGCGTCGGCATCGAGCCGCCGCCGCGCCACATCGCTTGCTCGACAGAGATAAAGAGAGCGAGAGAGAGGGAGGGTGAGAGAGAGAGAGTGAGAGAGAGAGAGGGAGAGAGAAGATAGGAATAGATTTTCTTTACCGGTGGCTTCCGGTGGAGCCACTGTACGCTCTGCTTTTCATCAAGATGGCGGATAGGTCACACACGAGAATATGTTTCGATAAATCGTAATGCAATACGTTACGAAAAATTTTCGTCGTTTTATCTTGACAAAATATACACGTGAAAATTTCACTTCGTGAAACGTCTTGTTTTAATACGTAATAACATCATCATTTTGAAATTCATTTAAAATTATTTTATCTTTTTTGCGATCGTTAACCTCGGTAATAGCTTATAAATAACTTAACGATTAATTGCGAACTCTTCGTTCGCGAAATTTTATTTTCATGAAATTTTTATTCTCATGAAATTTATCGAGATTTAATACGTACGCCTTGACGCGGTATATCGATCGTCCACATTGAAACTGGCAAACGTATTTAAAAGCATTACCCTATAAAATATTTTCTAAAGACGTTAAGAGAAGTATATATGAGTATATATATATATATATATATATATATATATATATATATGGGTGTATATGTATATGTAGATTTATCCGTATATATTCACATATAAAACTATCTTATAGGTATTATCTTCGAAGCATAACTTCCCTTACATTTTTCATTCTTTTCCTCGTGTGCGTACCAAAATTCTTTAGGTCGATTTCCCTTAAAAACTTCGAACTTTTTTAAAGTCATATATATATATATATATTGGTTACATATATATATATATATATGTAACATATATATATATATATGTAACCAACGTTCGATCGTAAATGCGTTGCTCTCTCACTCGCTCGACAAGCGACCTCCTTTTTCCGTCGCAACGTATATACATGCATATATATACGTATATGCATGCATGCATGCATACATACATACATACGATTCTCTTACAACTCTTTCTTTTTCTTTTTTTATTATTTTATTTTATTTCCTTCTACTAAAACGTTTTCTATTCTTCGATAGATCGTCAATAAAACAAGTAAAAAAGAAATAAAAAAATATAGAAAGGAAAATTAAAGAAAGATAAAATATATGAAATCAAATATAAAGGGAAAAAACAATAAGAAGAGAGAGAGAGAGAGAGAGAGAGAGAGAGAGAGAGAGAGAGTGAGAGAGAGAGAGAGAAAGAGAAAGAAAAAAGTAGTAAATTGACAAAACTGTTTGTAGAAATACACAGGATGTATCAAAAGTTCCTAGGTGATTTTAAAAATCAATCTACTCTTTTTCGAGTATTTTCAGACTAATTTCTTTTTTTTCCTCTTTAGATTGCGAAACCACAAGACTAGCTTGTTAGTTTGTAAAACTACAAGCTAACTAAGTACAATTCTAAAAAGTCTTGGAAAGAATTAATTTGCAAAATCATTTAGGAAGTTTTGGTCCATCTAAGAATTTTTGATCCAACCTGTATTTCTACGATGATGATGACGACGACGATGACGACGACGACGACAACGGCGACGATGATCCCTGGGTGAAAGGGTACTCGTGCTGTGTCTTTCTTTTGCTAGGAGTATGTCACTCTAATTGGATTACTAATCAAATTAAAAGGCGTCCAGAGTCGTGGATAGTAGGAAGAGAAAGACGATGAGGAGGCTGATGTTAGTATTGGTGGTAGTGGAAGAAGCGAGGATGGGGGATCGGGGTGGGATAAATTGAAGATGAGAGACGTGTGGGGATATAATTTCACGATAGTTTACGACTCGGTCGTGTTCGTAACCGATCGTGTATTTTCGTTTCCAGTCGATTCAATGATATCGAAGGGAAACTTTGTCTTATGTTTTTTCCTTTTTTTTTTTTATTTTTTTTTCGTTTCCATAAATTTTCTTTTTTTTCTTCTTTCTTTCTTTTTTTAACGGTGTTACATAGACGGATTCGTGTCGTTGAGGGATTCTCTCTTGGCGCCGCGACGCCGCCATTACCAACGACGACGACGACGACGACGACGATGCCGATGCATAAGCGTGTGACCGAGTTCCGCCGGAATATGATCGACCGCGCGAAACTCGGTCAAAGACCACCGACACCTTACCTCCGCTCATGTTCGAGACTTTCCACCATTATTTTCTTTTCAATATTTCGTTTTAATTTTATGATAAAAAAAAAAAAAAAATGAAAAAAATGAGGTAAGAATTAAAGGAAGATTAATTTGTTTTAATTTTTTTCAAAGAAGAGAAAAAATGGAGAAAAAGCAAAAGGAAGATAGAATGAAATGAAGAATTTGTTTATTTTTCTTTCTTTCTTTTCTTTTATTTTTCTTAAAAGTATTAATTGGATTATTGTAGTCGAAAGTGTAGACGTGATAAATCGAGAAAAAAGATTTCTTATAAATTTTTTTTCACTGCTGTTCGAAGGATTACACCGATCAGGTCGTAACTTTTTATGTTTTTTCTCTTTTTCTTTCTCTCTTTCTTTTTTTTTCTTTCTCATTGTTAGATCCATCAAAACGTTTAGAGAGATACGTTAGAACGTGTTTGACGATTCACCTGTAATAGACGGTTTAGTGTGGACAGTCGATTCTATGTTAACGTGGTGTACCAGTTCGTCGTGCCCAAGTGGGTCGCCTGAATGCACAAGGTCGTGGAGTTTTTAATCTAGAACAGCTCGCTCTCTACGTAGAAAATAAGTTACACGAATGCGACAGTGTATAAGTAAATAGTTAGATCGTTGATTAACATCGATCGAAATACATTTCGATCTTATTTTTTCGATGAGTTATTTGTCATCAACGAGAAAAAGAAAGAAAAAAAAAAAAAAAAAAAAAAAGAAAAACCAATGAATTATTTTGAATTAATTATACTTCTTTCAAATCCTAGAAACTCGTATCGTAAACAAAAAAATTATGTTTATCGCAAAAAAGTGGATTATCCGATTAAGCTACCTTTGCCATTAAAACATGAACGATCGAGATTCTACTGTATTGCTTGCTTGGTAAACATGGGAACGGTTCCATGCTACTTTCGCGAAAGTAGAAAAGTTTCCATGATTCTTGAATGGTATCGAGCGACACGGTAAAGTAGGCAATTATTTTTTCTACCGTTTGCATGTGACAAATCGAACAAAAACACCTTCTTGCTTTTATAATTAATCATAAATTTTTATATTTCATTTGAACGCGCAATTTTACAAATTTTACTTTTAATCTTTTTTCACAGATAGATAGAGATAGATAAATAGATAGATAGATAAATATAAAAAATAATAAGCAATTTAAACTTTTGAAATTAAGTATGATCATAATCAATAAGAAAAACATTCAGGTTAGTAATGAATATACGTGAAAGACATATAAAATTTTTTTAGAGTCATAAAATTGGACTAAAGTTCAATGATTTTATTGTAAATACGAATAGGAAAAAGTAATAATCTAATGATAAGAATTATCTATAATGAAATACGAAAGTTCGTTAAGAAAAAGGATATCAAAGTAACGCGTGGTTAAATTTGAAATAATAGATGATCCGCGCGGGAGAAAGATGGCCGTTAGATGCAGAGGTATCTACGAGGAACGGGGTGTGTCAGCATTTTAACCCACTGTCCTCATTTTTGTGTTGCAGATAAGAATCGACCGACACGAAGAGCAGACTATGTTATTTCGGATAACGGATTGATCGCACCCGTCGCTTCATTCACACGTGAGTAGATAAATTCGAAAGAGAAAAAAAAGAGAAGGTAAAAAAAGAAAGAAAGGAACAAAATCAAAGAAAAACAAAAAAAGGGAAGGGTAAAAAAAATCGATTGATAAAATTGATTGAAATAATTGATATATAATACGTGCGTATATACATATACATATATAATATTGGATACACTGAAGGAGAATCGAATAATCCCAGTTTTATACACAAATATATATATATATATATATATTTCTCTCTTTCTCTTTGGTTGAAATATAAATGAAGCGTCGTTATGATCTCGACAGAAATGTTCTCTTTAGCTTCTCCGACCAAATATTAATGAAAAAAGTTCGTTAGTGAGCTCACGAGACTGCAGTTTCTCTTTCTCTCTCTTTCTCTCTCTGTCTGTCTCTCTTTTTCTCTTTCTCTCTTGCTTTCGCGGGAAAATCAATGTTTCCAAGCGTCGGACGAGTTTCGCGAGCATCGCCATATGTGACTTTGCCATGCTATTCGCTTCGTAACTCGACTATGTTCCAAAAGAACGATGAGCTGGCAATTCGATTCATTTTATAGCTGTACGAGCTAATCGACGTAGGAAGCTTCCTATCGAATTTATATACGTATGTATGTATGTATGTATATATCCATATATACATATATGTAAATATATTGCGTGAACGAGTTTCAAAGAATGATGAGGTGTATGCTTGGAAGTAACTTTTTGTGAAAAACTTTTCCAACATCGTTTGATTGGTAACCACGTGGCGTCTCGCACGAGACTAGATGTGAAAAATAAACAAGAAAATTTTTTCGTTGGAACAATCCTACTAAAAATAATTGTGAATTATTCAATTAGAGAAATGTCTATATATTTTGGATACATTGTAAGAGAGAAAAAGATATTAATGATTAAAGAGAAAAAGTTTTTCCGTTATGATCTATTTCCGTAGATGTGAAAATCTATTAGAAAAGATTTAAAAATTATTCGATTTAAAAATTCTCCCCCCCCCCTCTCTCTTTCTGTTTATCTTTCTATCATTTCGTACGGAAGTTATATAAAAAAGAATTTTAACAACAAATATATCCTTTAAAAATCTATTAAAAGAATTGAAAAATTATTCACGAAATTTATATGAAAACAAAAAAAGTTTTATGTATACCTATTTTTAGCGAATAGTGAAAATAAAAAAAAAATAGAAAAAATAAACGAAAAAAATATCTTTTTTCTTTTTATAGGTCGGACATGAAAAATCTTGGTTCGCGTTGGACGGTCCCTGACATAGCACGCACTGCTGCAGCGCGTTCGTCATTTCTCGTGGCCATTTCGTCGGAACGAGATTCAGGTAGTATCAGCAGCAGCAGTAGCAGCAGCAGCAACAACAGCAGCAGCAACAGCACCAGCATCAGTAACAGAAGAAGAAGCAGCAGAAGCAACATCAACAACAACAGTGTTAGCGAGATAAGAAGGAAAACATATAACAAGAAGAACATCAGTATCAGGGGAAGAAGAAGCAACGAGATCAGAGGGAAAGCTCGCTGTAAGTGCGAGCTCCTGATTGCCGGGAAATCGGAGGTCGTCGAGGTGCTGCAAGGAGGTGCGTTTTTATCCGTCCGATCTAACGTAACGGCGTCGTTTAATCTTATCCACGGAACGAGGAGTTCCGACGTATCGACGCCGAGGAATCACCGGCCCTGGAATCAAGACAATTGTCAGCAGCACCAACAACTGGGTCTCTGTTTTTACTCTCCTACTTCTTCGTGGGACGAGCACACACGGCACTTCAGGAACTGTTAGCACCGATCAAAAAGTGAGTAATACATTTAAGATTATCAAACTGAAAATAAAGAAAAAAAAAAGAACAGAAACTTTCGATCAAATTGATCAGCAGCAAGTGTATCTCACATCATCATTACCGTCGTCATCTTCATTATCATCATTATTTTCATCGTCACTCTCATCGTTATTCCTTCTTCTTAATCTTATATGCGCAGGAAGGTGGCAGGAAGCTGTGCGCAGCCTAGACAATGTCCGAAGAGTCTGACTCTATAACAGAGGAAGAAAGAAGTTTGTTCCGTCCGTTCACGCGGGAGTCCCTGGCAGCGATCGAGGCTCGCATCGCCGAGGAACATGCCAAGCAGAAGGAACTCGAGAAGAAGAGAGCGGAAGGAGAGGTAATTCGATCGTATCGCCGATTTCCACTTTCAGATATATCCTTTATTTTATTTTATTTTACTTTACTTCCTTTTATTTTCATGACTATAGTTCGGAGTAATTACTCGTATTCGATCAGTTCTCATGGTCACTCTCGATCCCTTTTCTCTGTCTCTTTTTACCTCTCTCTCTCTCTCTCTCTCTCTCTCTCTCTCTATCTATCTGTTTATCTATCTGTTTATCTAATTATCTCTCTCTCTCTCTCTTTCTCTCTTTCTCTGATTCTCTGATTTTTTGTTTTTTTGTTTCTAATTCCTATCCAAGAAAATAATTATTCCAATCACATCTTATTTCTTATCATATTTCTTGTTGCATACATTCGATCAAACCAAATCGATAAATAGTTATGGAGACAACAAGGCGAATGATTTTTATATCATTCTCAGCGTTCTCACCATCGAGAGGAATTCATCATCGAATGTCTCTTTTCTCATAGTTCATTTTTTGAAACTTTTTTACCGCGAGATTGCGTTTTTTTTGCTTCTTCTTTTTTTTTTCTTTTTATGGTGATTAACGAACGAAGTTCAGATTGATGATAGTGATGGCGGTGGTGATGGTGGTAAGAGGGTAAGCACTTGCAATTTCTTCAAGTGTTCAGCGCGTTCATTCATTGATAAGATTGAACCTAAGAGAGAAGATAGGCCCTTTTAAAAAGGATTGGATTTTTTGCACGATCTATGTTAACTCGTCTAGGAAGATCTTTTTTATTTTTCTTATCTTTTTTTTCCTCGGACGCGATTCCGATTTTTTTTTTTATCTATTTATTTTGTTTTCCATCTTTTGCCCAGCTGTTGTTAGGCAATTTACGAAGAATGACAATTAACCTTGTACTATTTCTCGTGTTTACCAATTAACTATCTTTTTTTGCCGGTGTTAACGAATGATTGTCACTGTTCTAATGAAGTATAGCAATCGTGTTCGTTGTTTCTTGCTTCTCTCTCTCTCTCTCTCTATCTCTCTCTCTCTCTCTCTTTCTCTTTCTCTTTCTCTTTGTTTCCCTCTGAAGTTTAAGGAAAATAAAACAAATAAAATAAAATAAAATAAAATAAAATAAAATAAAATAAAATAAAATAAAAGAAATTATTTTATTATGTGAACGAGGTAATATATATATTTGCCAGTGTCCGTAATCAAGTAATACCTGTATTCTATTGTATTTTTTTGTGTACCCAAAAATTTGTACCCGCGTGTTAAAGCTAGATGTTTTGCAATGTCATTATCTGTGTTTGTATCAACGTACGTTTATTATAATGTAAAATCGATGGTATGCTAGCTGTCTCTCTCTCTCTCTCTCTCTTTTCCTCCCTTCCCCCTCTCTCTCTCTCATTACGTCTTTTTCTTTATCTCTTATCCACAATAGTAAAATTTCGTGTATCTTTGGAAATAATTTTTTCTATAAAAGAAAAGAAATAGATAAGAAATATAGTTAAGATAACGAAGAAAAAAAAAGAAGAGTTTGTTCGCTCGTAAGCAAATCAAATGATGAGAAAGGGAGTGCTTTCTAACCGATATAGGCTTCGATATATATTATAATTATAATTATTTGCTATTATTATTATTATTATTATTATTATTATTATTATCGTCCATAAACGTTACCTTTACTTATCGTTCCTTTTTTCGATCCCAAATGATCCTCGCATTTTTGCCTTTGTGCTTCGAGATCTTCGTATATTTGTATCGTAGAAACGATCTATATTATGTATTATATATTATATGATGCTATATTACCCCTTTATTTCTATCTCTATATATATACATCTATCTGTTGTTGCCTTATTACATCTTCCCAGCTCTGTATCTTTTTCTGTCTCTTTCTCTTTCTTGATCGTATTCCTATTCTCCTAAATTCGTCATCGTAGAAAAAGAAAAAGAAAAAGAAAAAGAAAAAGAAATTGTAGCTCATTAAAAAATTCTTTCATCCTGAACCAAAATCAATCTTATCCTTCCTTTCTCTCTCCCTCTCTCTCTCTCTCTCTATTTTCTTTCACACGCTAAAACATTCCCGTTACTCTCTATATCTCTGTATTTCTGTATGTAACCACTGTTTCTCCATTTCTCCAATTTCAGGGAGGTTTTGGACGGAAGAAAAAGAAAAAAGAAGTAAGACGTTGTGTCATGCTAAGTAATGCCCGCTCTATCTCTATCTCTCTAACTCTTTCTATCTTTCTCTAACTTTTCTCTCTATCTCTCTCACTCTTTCTTTCTCTCTCTCTCTCTCTCTCTCTTTCTCTCTTTTTCTCTCTTTTGCTCTTTCTTTCTATATACACATCTCTCTATCACCCAAATTTCTTTCTTAACCTTAGCATTTCTAACACGTTATATCACACATACGTTTTCACCATGTATATATGTGTATTCATATATATATATATATCATTACAATATAATGCAATAGAATTTCGCAGATCGATCTATGAAAATATACTACACACATTTATACATACATATACGTAAACGTCACTCTTGATACCTATACGATATAAATAAATATATATATATAGATATACATTAGAAAGTTTTAACGCGTGTCACATGTATGTAGATACATATCTATGTATATTACATATATCGTTATCGAACAAGGAACATTATCGATATTCGATGTTCGGCTAGTGTGTTTCGACGAAATTTCTTTTCATATTTGAAACAGTGGCGACGACTATATTTCGGTTCAAGGACAAACGATCTAACGACACGAGGACAACGACGACGACACAACATGACGAATCTTTATCTGGCATCCATTGTATTCGATACATTCTATATTTCATAAGGATCAAATCCTTCCATCTCTTTTTTTTCTTTAATATATATATATATATATATATATATATATATATATATATATATACATATATTAAATACGCACATACTATATACATATAATACTTACATAGATGCAATCGAAACAATTAGAAATCTATCTATATCGTTGCCGCTATCACTTGTACATTTGTCGTGACACACACATGCAGACACACACACACACACACGCAGACACACACATACATACATACAAGTAAAGACAAGGACAGTCACGAAAGAACGCTAAGCGCTTGCTGTTTGATCGTCACTCGTTTGGGTAAGCTCTTTAACGCGAGTGTCTCTTGATTTCCCTTTGTCTGAAAAGATAAGAGTGATGATGATCAAATACGAATATCGGGTATTTCCTGAGTAAAGATCATGCAACATCAATTGCAAATGCAGCAACAGCAATAGCAATAGCAACAGCAACAGCAATAGCAACAGCAACAGCAATAGCAACAGCAACAACAGCAGCAGTAATAAACAGCCGTCGCTTATTTCAAAACCATTCGTAAGAGTGATGCAGGCTAAATATTTCGATCATGATCATAATAAATATGTAGAAAGAAAACAATAATAAAAACAATATTAAAAAATTCAATCGATTAATCGATATACATAGCAAACATCACTCGAAATGCTTTTGTAGAAAAAGAATGCCATTGATCGCAATGCTTGCTTTCACTCGAGAAAAGAAAAAACTTTGTTACATCTTTTTTCCTTTTTTTCTTTACTCGAATAATATTTTTCTTTTGTTTTTATTTTTTCTTCTTCTTCATAATTTTTCTCGGCAAATCGTAAAAATTTTATAGGAAAATTTGTGATATATATATATATTGTACATACATATATATATATATATATATATATATATGTATGTATGTATGAAATATAACATACATATATATGATTTATATAAAAGCTCTTTTCTTACGCTCGATGAACATATATATATTTATTATGTACTTACTTGTTTATATGTATATATCTACATACATATGTACTCGATTGCAAGCTCTCGGGCGATAAGAAGCTAGACGAACTATAGGCGAGAATCTAGGACGGATCACGCACGATGCACTAACGTTTCAGCGCAAGAGACCTCGTTTTCTATTTTTTTTTATTTATTTCGTAATCACACGCTTCGCTGATATTTTAGATTTTAGATATACTATACATATATATATATATATATATTTCTATACATGATGCATATATTTTATATTTGCTTAGATATATGTAAATATATCGACATTAGGATTTGCAGAGCCAAACCTAGAGATCTATGGGATTTCATATAAAAATTGTTAATAAAAAGAAAATTATAATTATAATTTATAAATAAAATAATTCTTTTTCTCTTGCATGAAACTTTCTTTCTTCATTGTTATTATTATTAATATTAAAATTATTATTATTATTATTATTATTATTATTTTTATTTTTATTTTTATTATTATTATTATTATTATTATTATTATTATTATTATTATTGTTATATATGCTTAATTAGACTTCACGATTCTTGATTGGATTTCATAGAGAATTTGACAGTAT
The DNA here is from genome assembly GCF_912470025.1 of Vespa velutina. Taxonomy (NCBI): domain Eukaryota; kingdom Metazoa; phylum Arthropoda; class Insecta; order Hymenoptera; family Vespidae; genus Vespa; species Vespa velutina. The sequence continues at coordinate 3,320,159 of NC_062190.1, forward strand.
AAAAAAACAATAAATTGCGATTTACAAACAATATAATTCTTTTTACTTTTTTGCATGAAACTTTTTATCTTTATTATTATTCTATTAGTTTAATTAATATCTTTATATTGATTGAAATATTAAATTATATAATTATTCATTAATTGGTTAATAATAGAAATAAAAAAGAAAAAAATTATGTAACCTGTGTCCCATAAATCAAAGAAACATTTGCTTTGTGCAATAAAGCTTTCATTTGGTAGATACTATTAGGTAAAAAAAACTTAGGTCGAAAATCAAATTGTTGTCTCGAGTGTTCGATTCGAGGAAAAGTAGGCGATCTTAGATCGAGTTTTGTAGGTGAAAGCAGTTATGCGAGATACTAACAACGAGTGTCGCAGGATTTCGAGACGAATCTTACGGTTTGCGTGGATTTTCAGGTTCGTATTTCAAGAAAGGAGACGCTTTTTAGCACGAATTATTATTACGTATTATTAACACACATGCATATGCGTAAAAACATACATACATACATATATATATATATATATATATATATATATGCATATATGTATATATTGTGTATATAATATAATTCTTTTTTACATTCACTGGTCACCGTAGTCGCTTTTGAAACAGACACGAATGGATGTCCTTGAAATAATAAATATAGAAAAGAAAAGTAAATACAAAATAAGTAATATCAAAAGTTCAACAAATTTTGTAAGCTTTCTATTCTGTTTGTTTTTTTTCTTGTCGATATACAGGGCGTCCTTTCGTAGTATGCAAATAACGACAAAGAAAAGAAAAAGAAAAAAACGCTTGAAAAGCTAATAGAGCTGTGATTTAGAAGCGGATTATAACGTATATCTTCAAGTAAACTTTTATTATAGTATCGATTAGAACGATGGTTTGGTTATGCGTGTATGAATTTGTAGTATTTGTTGAATATTTAAGATCGAAAAGATTCAAAAATACTATTTTTATCAACATTAATTTATTGTCGCTTTCTTCTTGTTTTTTTCTCCTTTTTTTTTTAATTATATATCCTTTCTAAAATAAATGGTATTATATATTATATTTTTATATAATTTTGTATTTAAATAATATTATATTTACAATACAACGATCAACATTGATCAATAATAATTTATTTTAATTACTTTTTTACACATACAATTTTATTTCTCATATTATTTACGTATTATATTATATTACATTTATATATTTTATGTATTATATATTATTCATATATTTATTTCTTATATATAATTATTTGGATATTTCATTTATTTATTAATTTTTCTATAGAATAAGAAATTCGATTATATTCCAACGATTACGAAATTAATACAATACCAATAACCATTCCAATGTTTTTATTGAAACCGTTCTAAAAAAAAAAGAAAAAAATACAAAAAAGCAAACAAAAAAATTTTCCTGCTTATTTTTCTAATCCTTCTTTTTTTTTTTCTTTTTTTTTTCATTTGTCACCAAATGATTTAGAATCGTTCAAGCATATTTAAAGGAAAGAAATCATAGATCGTATTAGAGGAATGACTTGGAAGAAGATCCTTTCGAGTTAGAGCAAAGGAACACGACGTTATAGATAGGAAATCACATTGATGGAAGATTTTCTGACATTTTGGTGTTTCGTTTCACAGGTACGATATGACGACGAGGACGAGGACGAGGGTCCTCAACCGGATCCGGCGCTCGAACAAGGAGCACCGATCCCGGTTCGATTGCATAACGTATTTCCACCCGAGTTGGCCTCCACACCTCTCGAGGATATCGACACCTTCTATCAAAATCAAAGGGTATAAACTTTTTCTCTTTCTTTTTCTTTCTCTCTTTCTCTCTCTCTCTCTCTCTCTCTCTCTCTCTCTCTTTCTCTCTCTCTCTCTCTCTTTCGTTTAACTCATAATAAAAATATTATTTTACAAAAATTATTATAATTGTTTTTTTATTTTATTATTATTTTTATTTTTATTTATTTTTTGTATTAAAAAAGTTATTATATAAATATATAATAACCTATATATAAATATATATATATATATATATATATATATTTATAAGCTATGTAATATATTACTTCTATCAATGATAATAATAGTATAATATTAATATATATAATATAATAAAATATAATATTCAAAGAGAATTATAGTATTATATACATATATAATATATATTATAATATATAATACAGGAGTTATATATATGTATATATTTATGGAATATTATATATTATTTAAAATGTAATATGTAATATTATACAAAATCATTAATTTTCGCATTTGTTTTTTCGATTATTCTAGTAATTATTGTCGAACAAAAAAAAATAAATTAATTAAAAAAAAAGAAATAAAAAAAAAAAAAAAGAAAGTTTATTAATAATCGTATATCTTGATTCTTTTGTTTTTTCTCTCTCTCTTTCTCTCTCTCTCTTCTAACTCAGCAGACCTTCGTCGTCGTCAGCAAGGGAAAGGATATATTTAGGTTCTCAGCGACCGACGCGATGTGGATCCTCGATCCATTCAACCCGATACGACGCGTGGCTATCTACATTCTGGTTCACCCACTCTTCTCCCTCTTCATCATCACTACGATATTGGTTAACTGCATACTCATGATCATGCCCACAACGCCTACCATCGAGTCCACCGAGTAAGTATTTTTTCTTCGATTTTCGTCGTTCGTTTGATCATCTATATCTACGTAGAAACTTAATTTTCTATTTCCCTTTTATCTTTCTCTATATCTGCGTACTCTAACATTTTAATCTCTCTTTCTTTTTCTCTTTCTCTTTTTCTTTCTTTCTATCTATCTATCTATCTATCTATCTATCTATCTATCTATCTATCTCTTATTTTTTTTTACTTTTACATTTTATTTCGATTTATCTATTTATCTTTTTCGAACCCTTCTTCAACACAATTTATTATAATATATAGAAGCACAGCACCGAACGCCACTACCTCCACACGCTCTTGTCCTAATACCTTCCCCCCCTTCCCCCCTAGAAACTCGAACTCGAAAGAGAAAACAAATATTATGTTATGATATTACAAGTTCGATTTGAGTGATCGAAAAAAAAAGAAGAAAAAGTAAGAAAAAAAACAAAACCAAAAAAATTCTTTAACTCCTCCATCTGCATCAACGATAGATTCATACGCATATCGTAGCGATTAAGTATCTTTAATTAAATGTTAATTAGATCTAGACGAAATCTAATCCATATTTTTTGATAACCGACACAGTTAACATTTCCCTATTGATCCTATAAAAGAAATAATTTTTTCTTTCATTTTTTGCTTTTCTTTTGTTTTTTTTTTTATAAAAATTTTCAAGACTTATTATCTATATATTTTATTCGTTCCGATCACACGAACCTAACATTTTTAGTACATTGTAGACAACACGGGTATACACGGGTATAGGTTGAGATCGATCAAAGATCCTTCCTTTTATACACATACTTATAATATAGTATGTATATATATATATAATATATATATATATATATATATATATATATATATATATACACATGTGTATATGTATACATACACCTGTGTGTGTATATATATATGTATCTTTTCTTTTTCTTTTTCTTTTTCCGTCTAAAAGAACCAGTATAAGTCGATCGTAACCTTAGCCCGGCTAGTAACTCGCTCATCGACCGATCTCTATCTCACGTTTTCACTTATCGGCTTTAGAACGCGTATTAGGTAGAATTATCTCATCGATGGCTTGTAATCCCTTGAACTTGTCAACTTGGAAGACTATAATATAGAGATTTCGAATTATATTCAATACATATTATATGCTTTATAGCTCCGATACATATACATATATATATATATATACATATACAGAATGCATTTAAATATGCAATGATTATGAAAGTGGCCTATTTTATATACATATGTACCAATATGTATATATTTTTTTTATGTTTATAGATATATTTTTTAAGTTAAGTTTATAGATATATTTTTTAAGTTAAAAATAAATGATACATTAAATTTTTCAAGGCTACCTTCTTTATTATTATCATATACATATATATATATATATGGCAATATATTAGGTCATATGTAAGTATATATATATTTATATATTTTGTATATGTACTATATATATTCATACATCACACACGATAATCACAGTAGACATTTTGTGACAAATTGTATTCCGTTGGTAAGTTTTGTCCTAGTCTGTTTAGTGGTAGTCTAGGCGTAGCCGATTCTCTCTTTCTCTTTCTCTCTCTCTTTTATTCGATCTTTTGAACTTTGAGGAATAACTAAATTAAACATTTAGAAAGACATTTTCTCTCTATCGTTGTTGCTTCACCGATGTCAAAGTATTGTTTTCTATTCGATGAAGATAGAAAGAGAAAGAGAGAAAGACGAAAAGAGAGAGAGAGAGAGAGAGAGAGAGAGAGAGAATCGAGCTCGACATTGTAATATCCGTAGCTGTCACTTGTCCACGTACCGATCTCTGGGATAAGTATTTTAATTTGTTGGTAGAGAATAAATTAAATAATGTGATGCGTTTTGGTAGATGCGACGTGTCATTAAAGGAAAGAAATTAAAAATTTAAAGTTAAAAATTTCTCTTTTTCTCTCTCTCTCTCTATCTATCTCCTACTCTCTTTTTCCTTCACTATTTCTTTCTTTCTTTTTATCTTTCGAAGGAGAAGCGAGGAAAAAAAAAGGTCGGCCATATTGCTTTAGCCACTATTCTTTCAAAATGGCCGCGTCGCACTCCTCACGCAACACCCGTAAATGAAATTAAAGAAACAAAAAGAAAGCGGAACAAAAAAAGAAAAACAGAAATAAAGAAAAATAAATTTAATTTACAAAAAAAATATATATATATATATATTACTATTACTACTGCTTTTACCCTTAGAGAAAAAAACGGTAGAAGAATATAATCGCATTTAAAGCTGAGTGGTGTATTTGTTGTTTTCAGAGTGATATTTACGGGCATCTACACATTTGAGTCCGCTGTTAAGGTGATGGCGAGGGGTTTCATTCTGCAGCCTTTTACCTATCTTAGAGATGCATGGAATTGGCTCGACTTCGTAGTTATAGCTTTAGCGTGAGTAGTTAAAACTTTATTTTTTATAAAGTGAACAAAAAGCAAAAAACGTACTTTGAAGAGAAAGAAAAAAAAAAATAAAAACTTAAAAACGTAAACAACGAAACAAAAAACCCAAAAACAAAGAGAACATAATAGACGAAAGAAGAGAAGAACACAGAAACAAAAAAGAAAAAGCAAAAAAAAATAATATACGTTCATATGTGTGTATATCGATATGGTCTGTACGCGCTGAGCACGTATAACGTGTGGCGAATGAGAAAGACGAGTTTAAAAAAAAAAACAAAAAAAATAGAACAAAACAAAAATAAATAAAATAAATGGGTACGCGAAAAAGAGAAAACGTAATTTCTCGCTGGGCATTGGCGTTCGTTGGGATCATGAATCGTGTTCGAGTTTAAGGTCGTACGATATCTTACGCGATATCGAAATCGAAGAGAGAAGAGAGGTATACGCACGTCTTTTAGTTTTATCTTTCTTTTTATTTTTTTTTTTCTCTTCGATACAAATTTTCATTTCCCTTTCTTTCTTTTCTTGTCTTCTTTCTTTTTTTTAATCTCCTTCTTTTGTATTCTCTATTTTCATTTTTAAATAATCTTAGAAATGACGCTTTCTCTCTCTCTCTCTCTCTCTCTCTCTCTCTCTCTCTCTTTCTCTTCGCGTTGATTCACTTAATCTACCTAAGTACATACTATGCGTCTTAATCGGTATGTGTGTGTGTGTACACAATATAATGTACCTACATATGTATATACTTAAGCACATACGACGCGTGTATTTTTGTGTAAAATAATGGCTTGATCGAAAAAGAATTTTTTTAATAGAAAAAAAGAAAATAAGAAACGAAGAAAAAGAAAAAAAGAAAAAGAAAAAAGAAACAGCGTAGAAAACAGATTATAAAGAAAAATGTCACCAACGAATCTACCTAAACAAATCTCTGCTACTAATTTCTCTCTTTAATCAAAAAGATATTATACATGTATATACCCACATAAATATCATTTTTATCACTAGTCGATATCGAATGAGGTGAGAGCGTGAGGCACGTTTCATAAATTTGTTTAATTTGAAAGAAAGGGGAGAAAGGAAAAAGAAAAAGAAAAGAAAAAAGAAAAAAAAAAAAAAGAAAAAAGAACAATATGTTTAGCACGTGCAAACGTCTGACTCACCTTTTCTGATCCTCTGTTCATTTCCTTTAGTCTTTCTTTTTCTCTTTCTCACTCTCTCTTTCTCCCTCTCTCTCTCTCTCTCTCTCTCTCTCTCTCTCTCTTTCTCATTCGTTTAGTCTGTAAAATACGTTGTTTCCTGTGTCCCTTTAGTTCGACGGGTAGATTCGTGGCACGACGACGATCTTAGCCGCGTCGCGGTGGCTGGACCGATTTCAAAGATCACAACGACCGCCGTACGACCCGTTGCGGGTCAGTGAAGCGTTACCCGAAAAAACGCTAATTAGTATCAAGTCAAATGTTCCAGGTTATGAAAGTAGAATTTCTTCGCTAGATACGTTTTATAAATACGCTATATTCAAATTTGTGTAGCACTGATTTTTATCTGATATATATATATATATATATATATATATATATATATGTATGTATATATATATATATATATATATATATATGAATATATATATGTGTATATATGTGTATATATATATATATGTATATGTACATGTATATGTATATGTGTATATGAATATATATATGTGTATATATATATATATACATATACGTATATATTTTGTTCATTATCATTACAGATCACACTGATTTTATGCATACAGATACATACATTATACTCATTAGACAAACCTTTGAAAAAACTATATCTATTATTCGATTCACATATTTACATTTACATCGAGGAAATTTATTGAACAAAACACAGATACATACATATCAATACAATACATATATATACACGTATAGACGTATAGGTACATGAATTAGTATAGTTAGGTAGGGATAGAAATTATTTATTATCGCTAGTAAACCTCGGTCGAGGCGTAATTTTATTGTCATCGTAATTTCATTAGATTAGTATTATATTTACATATCGCGTGTATACAGGTGTGGCGAATTAGCGATTAAGAACGATCATTAAACGCTTCTTTCCAATTTTGATTTTTTTTTCTTTTCATTTTTATTTCATTCTATTTTATTTTTTATTTGTCCGCATTCTTTCTTTCTTTTTTCTTTTTTTTGTAATCGTAATCCACATATACATATTTCGAAGTGGTATCAATGGAATATCGAGCAATTCATCATGAAAATAAAAAGACTTAGAGCTTTTTTATTTCTTTTCATTTTTTTTTTATTTTCATCTTTTTCATTCAATTTCACTAACGTTGAATGTTTTATACATGTGATTCATAAATCCTATTAAATGTAGACATAAATTAATCTTGTATCAAACCGATATTTGTTAGCGTTAGGAATCATCTTATCAATAGTAATCATGCTCACGAGCAATGATCTTTTTTTTTCGTTTACCCATTATTTAACAACGTTTTTGGAGAGAAAAAAATGAGTAGAAATGGTAAAAAAAAAAATAAATAAATAAATAAATAAATAAAAAGATATACCACTTTGAAATAAATACTCGAGGAGCCATATCGCGTTATTAATTAACAATCACTAAACGTTCTCAATCAGCCACTCGTCACTGTGTGTATACGTCGATACAATAAACCACTTGATAATTGTGTAGTTTAGTTACGTATACGTAATATTAAGCGTAAAGATTGACGATCGATATAAATATTACGTTATCATATCGATCAATGATCAAACGTGATCGTAACATTATCGATTCGATTCTATCTTTTTACGCTTTATGGTCTATTCGTCTCGAGTTCACGATCGAGTCGTCAGATCATTTGTCGATCTCGATCTCGATTTCGATCTAGATCTCGTTGCGAATGTCCAGAAGGAACGAACTCGTCTCGTGATACCTATTATATATTTCCTTATGTCGTGCATGCAGTACATATATATATATATATATATATATATATATATATATATATATACATATATATTTACATACATACGTATGCATATGTATATATATATTTACATATATATATATACATATATATATATATACATATATATTTACATACATACGTATGCATATGTATATATATATATATGTATATATATATATACATATATGTATAAAATTAATATATACAATATTATAAATTATACATTATATATTGTATATTTTATATATATGTATATGATAGTTATTTTAAAGGATACGCGCAGTTATCGAGCAAATTTGGATTTTTGCCAATAGGAAGTAGCGAGTATAACCTTTTTGAGTAACTTACTTATTTACGTCCTTAATTTCCCTCAAAAAAAAAAAAAAGAAAAGAAAATAAAAAAGAACACCCTTATCCATCCTACACCTCGTTCAAAACCCTTTTCAAAACGTTTTGGTTTTTTGTTTGTATCACTGTAATATGTGTGATGTTCGGGTGTATTGCAGTTATGTGACGATGGGCATAGATCTAGGCAACCTTGCCGCTCTTAGGACATTTCGAGTCCTCCGAGCCTTGAAGACTGTCGCTATTGTACCAGGTATGCTTAGAGGATAGAATTGGTGTAGATGCAGATTATTTAGATGATTTTTTCTAGACACTCATCACGATGTCGTTACTTTTACATTCTTTTTTTTTATATATACATACATATATATATATATATATATGTATTTATATAAGTGTATATATATATATATATATATATATATATTTTCTTTTTCTTTCAAATTTTTCTGCCACATGAAATATTCTTTTCTCTGTTCATTATCTCGATACCATGTTATCTCGTTTTTCTTACACAAATACTTTTTCCCTGATCTATATACATGAATACGTATCAAATATATTTCGTCTGATTAATCTTTTTCCTTTTCTCAATTTATTAGTCATCCGTCTCAATCGTTCAACATCAATCAAAGATTATCATCGTCTTTCACATTTCACTATTTCTTGTTTTATCTTTTATTCTCTCATTTTTTCTATTTCTTTGTCTTTCTCACTCTCTCTCACTCACTCTCTCTCTCTCTCTCTCTCTCTCTCTCCTCTCTCTCCCTCTCTCTTTGTATGTGTATATATGTGTATACATATATATACACGCACATATAGAATATTAATATGTGTATATATACATATATCTATCTCTCATCGGTCAGCCGATCACCATTATATCGTCATTATCATCATCATCATCATCATCATCATCATCATCATCATCATAATCTTTATTTTCGTGACGAAAAAGAAATAAAAAATAAAAAACAAAATAGATCAAAATAAAAATCAAATAAAGTAAAAAGATAAAAGAACAAAAAAAAAGAAAAAAAGAAAAATTATAAAAAAGTGCTTTTCGTCGTGGTCGAGTAATCGCGATAACGAATTACTCGTGTCCATTATTTTAAACACTTTCGTCCTCTTTTTTTTTTATCGTTACGTAGGTCTGAAAACCATTGTCGGCGCTGTGATAGAGTCCGTGAAGAATCTGCGCGATGTGATAATCCTGACGATGTTCTCCCTCTCCGTTTTTGCGCTGATGGGCCTTCAAATTTACATGGGGGTCCTAACGCAAAAGTGTATAAAGAACTTTCCAACGAACAGCTCCTGGGGTAATCTCACCGACGAGAACTGGGAGAGATTCGTTAGCAATGAAAGTACGTATGCCGGTTGCCGATCATTGGGACGTTTTTTCTTCTTCATCTACTTTTGTTTTTTTTGCTCTCTCTTTCTCTCTCTTCCTCTCTCTTTTTTCCTTCTCCCTCTCTCCTTCCTTCTCTCTTTTTCTCTTCCTCTTTCCTTCTTTCTCTGTAGCCATCCAATATACAAATCAATGACACGCAGCCTTCTTTTTGTTTTTTTCTTTCTATCTGTCTAGCTAATTGGTACGTAGACGAAGCTGGAAACATGCCATTGTGCGGGAATTCGTCGGGAGCTGGGTAAGTTCGTTTCTCTCTCTCTCTCTCTCTTTCTCTCTCTCTCTTTCTCTTTTTTTCTCTCTCTCTTTCTCTCTCTCTCTCTCTCTCTCTCTCTCTCTATCTCTCTATCTCTCTGTTTCTTTCTCTTTTTTTCACTCTTTTGTTTCTTTGTTATTTTATTGTTTATTTAATTCTTCTTTTCCATACAAACGATCTTAATCTAATAATTGTTAAAACTATAAATTTTAATACGAATCAACAACGTTTCTTGTCGTTCATTTTTTTTTAAATCTTATTATTCGATGAGACGATTAACCGAGTTATCCGAGTACAGGCAGTGCCTTCCTGGCTACACGTGCTTACAAGGATACGGCGACAACCCGAACTACGGTTACACGAGCTTCGACAGCTTCGGCTGGGCTCTACTTTCTGCCTTTCGTCTTATGACCCAAGACTATTGGGAAAATCTTTATCAACTGGTACTACGATCGGCCGGACCGTGGCACATGCTCTTCTTCATTGTCATCATCTTCCTCGGTTCTTTCTATCTCGTCAACTTGATCCTCGCTATCGTAGCGATGTCATACGACGAGTTGCAAAAGAAGGCGGAAGAGGAGGAGGCTGCCGAAGAGGAAGCAATAAGGGTATGCGAATGAGGACTCGTATAAAGGTGGCTTGTCAATTTTAGGAAAATTGAAATATTATTTTTTTTTTCTTTTTTTATCGTACCATTGATTAAGGATCGATGGACGACGATTCGATCTATCTTGCAATTTATAATTGCATTTAGATCACGTCGTTTTAATACGATTCGTAATCATTATGTGATTATTTCCTATTATTTACAAGACCCCGCATACGGTCCTTAGACCCGTCGAAAGTCATACGCGTAATTGTCCTTTGACTTTCCTTTGACGTTTATTTTTTTTTTTTTTTCTTTACCTTTTAGTTTCTTTATTTTTCTCTTGGATTTGAGATATCTATTTGATTTTTAATTATGTTTTATATATTTATATACATACACGAGGAATAGTCATGGGACATTTATGACACGTTTCGCCGTCCAGTAATTTGACAATTTTTCCTTTTTTTTCTTTCTTCTTATAATACTTATGATTTCCTTTTTTTTTCTTTTTAAAATAGACGATAATCTTTATAATTGGCATATAGTATCGATGAGTTTTTATGTATGTATATATTTCTTTTCGATCAATTATACAGGGTGATCACAGTGATGTATTATCAGAACTAGTTTAATATTTCTGTTATTTATTCAATTTAATAAAGAAAAAAAAGTTTGAGACGTGTATGTTATATTCTTTGAAATGATGCATATTATGTATAGAGTATTATTAAATAATTTTTATTATTGCAAGATCGAATATTCAAAGATACTCTATAGTTTTTCAAATGTTACTCTATTTTTTTCTATAACATTAGATAGTATCAAAGTTGCAATATTTAATGAAATAATAATTACATCTCTTTTGTTATAGAAAAAAAAAACAAAAATTTGAATTTCATTTGGAAAACTGTACTAAATTCCTAAACTTTCGAATGATATAACTACAGACTTCTACAAACTTTAACGCCAGAATTAATACTACAAAACCCTGTATATAATCGTTACTTATGATTTTTCCGTCAGAGAAAAAAAAGAAAAAGTAAGAAAAATAGAAAAATACGAATCCGTTAAACATTACGTTTAATTTTTTTTTCTCACATCGATTTACCGGACGGACGTGTATTAAATCCGAATTGGTATGACTTACCGACGGGCCTGAAATCGCAAACGAAAATAAAAAAAAAAAGAAAAATTGATCGTATTATACGTAGTTTCAATCGTTAGTTGAAAATAATGATTGCAAAGACATAAAAAGAAAGGAATAGAAAGAAAAAAAAAAAAAAAAAAAAGAAAAAGAAAAGCGATAAAAATTGAATCGTCGTTCGACGAAGTGGAGGTACTTTCTTTTTTCTTCGATCGCGTCGCGATTTTGAATGATCAAAAAGAGGAATAAAAAAAAAAATAAAAAGAAAATAAAAAATAAAATAAAAAAAGACCAAAAAAAAAAAAGAAAAGAAAAGAAATTGAAATGGGTCGATGTGCATATATGTAGCTTGATTTGATCTGACAGGAAGTCGAAAAAGCCATGATGGTGAAGGAGAACAAATTAGCGGCGCAGGCAGCCGCGAGAGAAGCAGCTGCGGCTGCTGCGGTAGCAGCAGCTGATCAGATCGTCAAGTCACCGTCGGACTTCTCTTGTCATAGTTATGAACTCTTCGTTGGCCAGGAAAAGGGTAACGACGATAACAACAAGGAGAAGATCAGTATAAGATCGATCGAGTCTGTTAGCGAGCATAGGATCAAGCAGATCAACAACAACCACAGCGCTGCCAGTAAAGTGCGGAAAGTCAGCGCCGTAAGTTTCGTCAAAGGATTTGCTGATGTAAACGTCTCTCTCGAGTATTTTATATTTATTCCCGTTCGACGTAATATTGACATTGTATTATCACTTATTATCTGTGTATTCCTTAGTCTCGACTCGTCGTATCCGTTCTCTCGACTTCAAATCCGCTGACGTACATACATGCAGATATATAGACACACACATGCACATACACTTTTTCTCTCTCTCTCTCTCTCTCTCTCTCTCTCTCTCTCTCTCTCTCTATCTTACTTTCTCTCTCTTTCTCTCTCTCTTTTGTATTCTCACATTGAAATATATCGGAGAGAATAGAAAAAAAAAAACAAAAACAGAAAAAGAAATAAAGATAAACCAAAATAAACTTGAAAAAGCAGATACGAGACGAGTCGAGTGTGTTATTGCCTGGATAGAGCTTGCATATAAAGTAAAGAGTATCTCCCCCATTGTTATGTAATAATTTAGCATGCTCGTCTTACATACGTATCTTAACTTATAATGCCTTATTTGATTGTGTATATTTTTCTTATTTTTCCCATTATCCGCAATACGTCAATCCTTTACGTTTGCGTAGCTTCCATCCATAAAGAATCTATCTCCAAAGCCCTTAGATTCTTCGTATCGTTTGTCTTTCTCTATTTTGATTCTAAAGTTGAATTCGTTAATCGAAATCTTTTTGAAAGGAGATACGAAAGAACGGTGGATTATCAAGAAAAATTAAAAAAAGAAATCTTTCTTAGATTTTTGAAATGGATTTAACCGATCTTTATATCTCCGTTTTGTCGATGAAATAATCATATATATATAGATATATTTTCTATATCATCAATGTTCTAATGTATGCGTATGCGTATTATTTTTTATTCGAACGATACTCCATTCGTATAGTTGTGCTCTCTTTCTCTTTCTTTCTGTCTCTCTGTTTCTCCCTCTCTCTTTCTCTCTCTCTCTCTCTCTCTCTCTCTCTCTTGCTCTCTCTCTCTCTCTCTCTTTCTCAAACTTTTTATCCATTTCTATGTATATGTGTGCTTCTCTGTAAGTAATTTTTGTGTAAAAAAAAGAAAAAAGAGTAATGAAAAAAAAGAAAAAATTCTATCTGTAATAATATAATATACATATATATATATATATATTTCTACATATATCATATACGTATTATCAAGTGCCTCCTTGGTGTACATATTAGAAAAGGTTACGAGCCGTTTGGTAGGAGATATCTTTTCTTGTTTTTTTCTTAAGGTCTCTCGCGCCGCTAATGGCCAGTTTACTTATGCCTACCAGGAAAGCCTGCGGAAGGTACGTGTGTTACAACGTGTATCTCTGTCACAGCATCCGACCCGTACGTACATAATAGCACCGTACAAAGAAAGAAAAGAAAAGAAAAGAAAAGAAAAGAGAAGAATAGAAAAGAGAAATATGAGATTTATTATATAGTACCTATTCCACATCAGTCCTATCGACACATTTTCTCACATTTTCTCTCTCTCTCTCTCTCTCTCTCTCTCTCTCACTCTCTCTCTCTCTCTCTCTCTCTCTCTCTCTCTCTCTCTCTCTCTCTCTCCCTTTTGACTGATCGACCAATGGAGTTTTTTTTGTCATATCTCGAATTTTCTCTTCTTCCAGAAGAATATTTTCTTTAATTTTCATTGAGAGCTATGTACATTCATGCATACATATATAACGAGAAGAGGGAAGAGCGAGTCCTTTTACGTCTAAACGTAAATTATAAGAATACAATTTACTTTCTTTATATTTCTCAAGATATTCCCTTGATATCGTTAATTTTTCGATGTCGAGTGATACGAATATGAATATATTTTTAGAAGGGAGAAGGGAATAAAAAAAAAGAAGGAAAAAATTTTAAGAACTAAAAAAAAGACAAAAAGAAAGGAAAAAGAAAGAGATTCTTTGATAGTGGCTTGTCGGAATATTTTAAATAATTTTTCTATGTCGATATACAATACTGTGCAAATGATACCAAGAGAAGGGGGAATAAAAAAAGAAAAAAAAAAGTGATTCGTTAAACGATTATGTCAGAATATTTTTAATAATTTCTTTATATGGATATATATATAATGTGAAATGAAATCTTAATTTGTGACCAATTTTTCTATCACATTTTTATTTCCCTAATATTTGTTGTATTTGTTATTTCTCTCTCTCTCTCTCTCTCTCTCCATCTCTCTCTCTCTCTCTCTTCCTTTTTCTCCCTTTTTTCTCTTTCTCTCTCTCTCTCTCTCTCTCTTTCTCTCTTTATGCGTGTTTAACATTTATTCCAACAACCCGAGAGAACGTATGACCCGAGACACATCTAGGAAAAGTGTTCGACGAGAGAGAGACAGAGAGAGAGAGAGAAAAGCGGTGGTCCGCTTTGTTGTTATTACAGGCCAGCCTTAGTCTGCCCGGCTCACCTTTCAATCTTCGCCGGAGTAGTCGTGGGAGTCATCAATTCACGATACGGAACGGTCGAGGTCGATTCGTTGGTCCACCAGGTGGTGACAGGAAACCCCTTGTACTATCGACCTATTTGGATGCCCAGGAACATTTGCCTTATGCCGACGACTCTAATGCGGTTACACCAATGTCCGAAGAAAATGGGACTATTGTAGTGCCGGTTTATTATGCGAATCTTGGCTCGAGGCATTCGTCCTACACGTCACACGCGTCGAGACTATCTTATACGTCGCATGGTGATCTTCTAGGTGGTATAGCCAGTGCAATCGGCAAACCAATGACCAAGGAGAGTCGATTAAGAAGTAGATCGGTTAGGCCACCATCGGTTAATGGTCATCTACCTGATTGTAATCAAAAATATCACTGCGTGAGTCCCATACGTATTATTAATATGATTGCATTCAAATGTATTCATAAGAAATTATTGAAAGAACGATAAAGTTATATCGATTGAAAGTTTTATTTGATAATTTTAAACGATTAGACCGATAATATCAATATCATTGAAATATTTTTTTGATATTCTTTATCCAATATCCGATCATTTTTATTTTTATTTTTATTATTCCAATATTTATCTATTTATACATTATACATTTTCTACATTCGCATTATACGACATATTTCATGATATTTCAGGAAAGCGACTTGGAAAGCGATCCCATGGGCAAAGCGAAGCAACAAGATAATCCGTTCATCGAACCTTCTCAGCAACACGCCGTCGTCGATATGAAGGGTAAGATCGAATAAAAGTTTCATCTTTTAATGATACGAAAATAGGAAAAAGACGAAAAACGAAATGAAGAACCCGAGAAAAAAAACAAAAGAAAAGAAGAAAAATATGACATTTTCGTAAACACATTCGTAAATGTTGTCCATCAAATTCCTTTAAGTGTTACTCTTCCATCTTGTTATTCCATCGGTCCACACTTTCGGCACTCTGTGTCATCCTATCGTTTAATTTGTCCACCACACACCATGTGACGTGCATACCTACACTCTCTTTTTTTTTCTTCTTTCCTTTCGCAGATGTGATGGTGCTCAACGATATTATCGAGCAAGCAGCAGGACGTCAGAGCAGAACACCCGAGCAAGGAGGTAATGACGTGCAATCGACTCGTTCGAGCAATATATTTTTTTAATCCTCACTATTCTCTATCTATCTATTTATTTAACAATCTATCTCCCTTCCTCCTATTATGATTATCTGTCACCTTTGTCGCAAGTGTGTTTATCTTATTGTCTATCGTTCGATGTATATACTACTACTATTACTACTACTACTACTACTACTACTACTACTACTACTAATATTACTATACTACTATCACTACTGCTACTACTACTACTACTACTACTACTACTATTACTACTATTACTACTACTATTACTACTATTACTACTACTACTACTACTATTACTACTACTATTACTACTACTACTACTAATATTACTACTACTATTACTACTACTACTACCACTACTACTACTACTACTATTACTACTACCACCACTATTACTATTACTATGAGTGGAAGTTATACCTTATACATACCTTGTGTTTGTAATTTTCATCCATACTGAACGGACATACAAATGCACATATACATATACATGCACATAAACATACATACACATGCATATATACATACATACATATATACATGCATACATACATACATACATACATACATACATACATACATACATACATACATACATACATACATACATACATACATACATAAGTATATATATATATATATAATTTACTATATATATTAGGTGATGCTGGACGTTTCTTTGGCTGCGCGTGTCTATCTCTATTTTCTTACATTGTAGATTATATAGTATATCGATACGCTTATTCTTTTAAAAAACCGGTTATTTCAATCCGTCATTTTCTCCAATTGATTTAACAATCGAACACGCTCTTGTCTCTTTAAATGTAATCTCATTCTCTCTCTCTCTTCCTCCATCTCTCCCTCTCCTTCTCTCTCTCTCTCTCTCTCTCTCTCTCTCATCCTTTTTTTTATCTCTTTTTTTTTTCTTCTTATTCTCCTTCTCATGTTATTATTATTATTATTTTTTTATCATCAATTTATACCCTACGATTCGCAAAGGAAAAATGAACGCGAGAACGGTACTATATTCGACGGGATTCAAACGATTCGAAAGTAATGTTTTTCGATATTGGTAAAAGGAGAGAATATGTGAAGTGTATTAATTTTTTTTGGGGAAAAAGAGTTTGATCGCTTGATTCTTTCTACACGGCAGGAATTTAACGTTTATCTCGTTACGGTTGCACGAAATATTTCAAGCTTTCGTATTATATACATATAATAATGTGTGTGTATGTGTGTGTGCGTGGCGTGCGTGTGTATGTGTGCGCGCGTGTGTGTATATATATACATATATATATAGGTATATATATAGGGCGACTTCGATAATCATGGTATAACTGAGAAATGGTTTATTTCTCTTGAGATGAGAATTCTTGAATAAAATTTTTTTATTGGTACGTTTGTATTAAAAAAAATCGATTTTAAATATTAATCGAATTCATCTGATTAAATCATTGTTGAAAATTGATGTACTATGTATATACATATAGACTACATAATAGAATGATTAATAATGAATCGTAATTAAGTATTCGTGATATATTTAACACTGGGACATTATAAAAATAATTACTTTTATATTTTAATTGATTATTAAAAAAATAAAAATAAAAGAAACAAATTATAATTATACATTATTATTATCTAAAAATGAAAATTTCGAATTGATGAATAAATATGATATAAAAATAATTCAATTATTGCTATTTACGATTGTTTATTCTATAAAGAAAAAAAAGGATTTTATTCAAGTGATTTGTATATAATCTCGAATTGATAATCGACATGACCCAAAGTGATAAAAATAAGCCTGTAATAATAGCTTTCATGTTATTTATAATGACAGTAAATGATTTTTGAAAATTTTACAAAATAATAACTTAAAAAAAAAAGAAAATAATTTTATTCAAGAATTTAGATTATCTATATTTTCTCAAAAAATATTTTAGTTTACTGTGATTATTATGTCATCCTGTACACGTCATTACCTAGATTTCGTTTTTTTTATATATAATAATTTACGCGCGCAAGCAGAATTTCTTTAGGATATTTTTCGATCATTTTTTTCCGCCATCCGCTTTTTATATTCGTCGCGAATTAAGATACAAGCAGCAGCACTGCCGCGTTTGGCTGGGTTTGCATTGCACAATTATTTCTCGTTAAGAGAAAATGCTAATAAAGCGAAATTTTGCGCGAACACTCGCCACGTCTTCGTTCAATTTTTTTTTTTCGTTTTTCTTTCTTTTTTCTTCTCCATTTCGTTTCTCTTATTTTATTTTCTATTACTCTCTTCTACTTTCCTTTATGAATTATAACTGGCACGCAAATTTGCATCATCGTTGACGGCACTGTTATTTAGAAAATTAGTTCCACGAACGTTGCTTTTCATTCATGAATGTATTTTATTAGAAAAGGAGAAACAAGAAAACAAATAAAAAAAGGAGGAATCTCTATTGTTTTATGATTTTAAGATTGAGTATGTATTCGATGAGTTTTGAAAATCATATAGAAAGATAATTAATTAATCAATGTTAATGAGAACAATGAAGATTCATTCGTGAACTGAAAAATAGAAAAGCATGGAATCACTTCGAATTTCTGTATTTTGCATTTGTAACGTCGAAGAAAGTTTGCTTCCTTTTTTATTCTTTTCTTTTATTTGGATTTTTCTTTTATCATTTTATTTGTTTCCCTTAAAATTATTCTAAATTCCTCGACATTCCTTTCTCAATCATTTTTGCTAGTGCCTGTTTCTTTCCCACCTTTAATCTCATCGATCGGATCATCCTTAGCTAGCTTGCTTGCTTGCTCGTCAACTTGTTCACCTGCCCGTGTAAAATTTTCTGAACAGAAAAAAATACGTGCTTGAAATACGATATCGATCAAAAAAGAAAGAATAAAAGAAAAAAGAAAATAAAAGAAAGATTGAAAAAAGGACAAAAAAGAAAAGAAAAATAAAATTAAAACGAACGAAACGAAAGATTAATAATAAATAATTATAAATAATCTGAGAAAAATTTTTTTCTGAAATAATTGAAGAAAGAAACGAAATGTGTAAAAATTAAAAACCTCTTTCCCCAAAAAGAGTGGTGCCAGACAAAATGACTAACGCGCGTTACAGTTTCGACCTATTACTTTCCGACAGACGACGATGAGGAAGGGCCCACGTTAAAGGAGAAAATATTGGCCGGAGTCTTACGTTGCATCGATATCTTCTGCGTTTGGGACTGCTGTTGGCTCTGGCTCGAGTTTCAGAAATACGTATCTCTTTTGGTATTCGATCCGTTCGTAGAACTCTTCATTACTCTTTGTATCGTTGTTAACACCCTCTTCATGGCATTGGATCATCACGATATGGACAAGGATATGGAAAAAGTCCTTAAATCCGGTAACTACGTAAGTATATATATATACATACATATATATATATATATATATATACACACTATTATTTTAACGTTATTCGAATTATCACTATTTTTGATCGTTCAATAATTGATTATTTATATCAGATAAAAATTTGCAAATTTTTCGTTTTATTAAAAAATTGGATTTTTCTCATTACTGCTATATTCAGTAGCGGATTTAAACGAGGCGATCGTTTACAGCTTACACGAGATAAGGGATTCTTACGTTACAAATACATATTTATATAGTATTGTATAATAGATTTAATTTAATATTCGGTGATCAGTATATAATCTTTTTTCTCCATATTTGCGATTACGTATAATTCCAATTTGAGCAGTTTATTTCTCGCTTCGTCATTTGAATGAACAATTAAAACGAGAAAAATTTTTAATGCCTCGGATACCTTGAAACCTAAATTCGCCACTGGTTATATCTAGTTTTATCTAATAATTTTAAATGATATAATTGAGATCTATAGAGTATTCAGTACTAATTTTTGTTAATATAAATAAAATGAAACAATTGGGGGAGAAGGCGGGTACTGGAAGGGGGAATAGAAAAGAAATAATTGACACATCTAATGATTTACATCTAGATCAATAAAAAAGAAATTATATTTATATATTTTTATATCTTTTATTTATTTTAAACATTCGGAGAGATAATTGAATATAAAAAAAAAACTAAAGCAATTATTTAACATTTCAACGTAGTTCTTCACGGCTACATTCGCCATCGAAGCAACGTTAAAGCTGATAGCTATGAGCCCGAAGTATTATTTTCAAGAAGGTTGGAACATCTTCGACTTCATCATCGTCGCCCTCTCATTACTCGAATTAGGTTTGGAAGGTGTTCAAGGTCTTTCGGTATTGCGATCCTTTCGATTGGTAAGTACGAACTATGAAAAATATAAATAACATGAGTCATCTCAAGGAGCAACGATTTCAAATCTTAATCAACGTGTTATCTCGATCGATCGATCGATCGATTTATCAAAAAAGATTTTCATTATTTTATGTCTAATTAAACTAAGTATTAATATCTTTTTATTAGGAAAATTAATTATCGGACCTAATTCTAATGTCATAATATTTAAATATAAAATATCAAAAAATGTTAATATATCTAAATTACAATGCATACATTTTTAAATCGTTTAACATTGGAATATTATTCTTTGTTCGTTTTTATAATTTTTATTTATCAGACGCGATCGGATTTATTTATTTTATTTAATTGCTTTGTGTATTGGAAAATTTCTCATTATTCAAGTAAATAATAATTAATCAATCATTCGTTTGATTAGCTGAGAGTGTTCAAGCTGGCAAAATCATGGCCCACATTGAATCTACTGATATCCATCATGGGTAGGACAGTTGGTGCCTTGGGTAACTTAACGTTCGTCTTATGTATCATCATCTTCATATTTGCGGTGATGGGTATGCAACTATTCGGGAAGAATTACACCGATCACGTCGATCGCTTCCCGGGTGGAGATTTACCCAGATGGAATTTTACCGATTTCATGCATTCCTTCATGATCGTCTTTCGTGTCCTGTGCGGAGAATGGATCGAATCGATGTGGGATTGTATGCTGGTCGGAGACGTCTCTTGCATACCGTTCTTCCTCGCCACCGTCGTCATCGGTAATCTTGTCGTACGTATTAAATCAATTAATGTATTTTAATACGATTAAGAATAATTTATTTTACACGGTTGTGTATACATAATAGTACATTTCAGAAAATCATCGACGATTTAAACAAGGACCGTTACATCCTTCTTGATGATTTATTACCTCTGACGAGTATTGGTCTTTCATTTTTTTTTACAATTTAATTTAGAATAGAGCGATGATAATAATAACAATAATGATAATGAATTAATTAGGAAGTAAAAAATTTAAACGTTTTTCAGAAGTTTGTTATTTTTATTCTCGCTTACGAGAATACCGAAGTTAATGTTTTCGAATTAGGATCGATTTCTTTTCGTTGATTAACAATTAAAAAAAGAAAAAGAAAGAAAGAAATGGAAGAAATTAAAAAACAAAAAATACTTCGAACCATTGTTCCAGTTCGAATTCATCAATTTTCAATCTATAAAAATTTTATTAACAGGTGCTGAATCTCTTCTTGGCCCTGTTACTGAGCAACTTCGGTTCATCTAATTTATCGGCGCCGACTGCAGACAACGACACGAACAAGATCGCGGAAGCGATCGATCGGATAGCACGTTTCGTTAAATGGATCAAGCGAAATGTCCTTTACATTGCTAAGTTGATGCGAGCCAAATTCACCAATCAGATATCCGATCAGGCGCCAGGTGAGGGACCGTCCAACAGTTGGAAAGAAGGTTTATATCCAATCAGATCGCTTGCTGTGTGCGCTGTGTAGTTCGTGGCACTGTTTTCGGTTCGGCTTTTTATTACACTCATCTCGGTCAAACAAAATGTCAGTCGACGTTTTTTTTTCCTTCGGTTGATTTTTTCTCACCGAAACGATTTAACAACAACGAAAAAATAATAAGTCAATAAGGAAACACGCGCGCCATTTTTACTCGTTGCATAAAAGGAAGATCGTTGACTGACACGTTTTTTCGTTTATTATGCAAATTCTTTTTCTGATTGTTTCGCTATTTTTTGTTTTTTTCTCTACAAAATTACTTTCGAATTTTCGTGGATTTGGATTAAGATTAAAAAAAGAAAAAAAAAAAAAAAGGAAAAAAAGGAAAGAAAGAAAGAAAAAAACATGATCGAATCATGTGGGTGGGGATTTGAAGAAAAGAAAAAAAGAAAAAAATTCGTAAAACGCAAGAAAATATTTATTAATTTTGCTTAGCTATTTAGCCGCCTGGCAGTTATATGTTGCTTCGCTCGTTATTTTGGGTCCGCGTTTTTCGTCCGAAAGGTATCATAATAAATATCAAAAATTATGAAACAACAGCAGGAAATACGAAGATTGGGTGGGTGTTCGAGTATGACTCGAACTCGGCGAATGGAAACAAAGGATCGTTCAATGATCATCGAGCGATATTATAGATCGCGAAAGTACGATTAGATAGAGGTAGTCCAATTAAAAGTAATGTGATATCGATAAGGATGTAATTGCATTATATTTCTATAAAAAAATTATACCCATATTTATAAAAAAAAAAAAAATCTTTTTAATAAGTGTTCACAAAAATATTCGTATCTATTCTTTTCGAAATTAAATAATTTGTTTTTTGTAGATCGGATTAAGAACTCTCTGAAATTTTTAATGTACCATATGTTTATTTAATGTATACATGTTTAGAAAAAAAAATGAAAACAATTATTTTTGTAAAAAAAACAATAGTAAAGAAACGAATAAATTTTTTCTTTTTTAAATTTAATTTCTTCTATTAAGTCTTTATAACAAGTTAAAAAATTTTTTGACAAATGTTTAACCAGATCTATGAGATACTTTTGTGTTCGTTTCTTTGCTTTTTTTTTTAATACAAATTTTTCTTAATGATGAAAATAATGAGAATCTTTATTTTGTATTTTTTTTTTTTTTATTCACTATCAAAATGAAAAGTTAATCTTCATAAAATTCTTCATGAGCCTTATATAATATTATGGAAGAATTTTATATCGATATAAAGTGATATTCTTCAATTAAAAGAAAATATTTGAATATTTTTGTGACAAAGGGATGTATAATAAAAGAAAGAAAAAAAAATAATTAAATGTAATATAACTTCCATAGATCATTTAAATATCTTATCAATATCACTGAAGAACTATGTAGATTATGGACTGTTATTAACAATCGAAATATAAATTGAAGCTTCACTCGAGCATCGCAAGGAACACGAAAGTCTCGAGTCGATGCTCTTGCATGCTGAAATTGAAAATATGTGATTTAAAAAAAAATGAGAAAAGAAGAGAAACGCTCGTCGATCTGTTTTTTTAATTTCCTTTCTCTCTCTCTCTCTCTCTCTCTCTCTCTCTCTCTCTATTTCTCTCTCTCTCTCTTTCTCTCTCTCTCTTTCTCCCTCCCTCCCTCTATTTTTTTTACTTTGAACTTCTTCGTCAATAATAATTACTTATATTGTTTATTGTCTAAACGATTGGAATGATTAAAAAAAAAGAATAAGAAAACAAAATAAAAAAAAATGATCAAACATAAAAAAAAAAAGAAAGGACAAGTAGTTCATCGAACGACGCACGTTCTTTTCGAATGCGAGTCTCGTCGAAAGAAAAAAGGGCGGGTTAGAGTTTTTATGTGACTGTGCAGATGGAATTGATCGAGATGGGGACCTAGATCTTGCAGATAGCGATTTGGAAGCGTATAGAGATAAGAAGAGTGCGAAGGAGTTGAATCAACTCGAAGTAGCCATTGGCGATGGAATGGAATTTACTATTCATGGTAAGCGTATCTTAATATCTTCATAATATAGATGCCATTTATGGACGGTTGACATGACATTTATGAATTGTAATAAAAAAATAGAAATGAAAACAAAAAAAAAAGAAAATAAAATAAAAAGAAACGGACTAGCGAGTATAATTTTTCGGATGTTACTATTTCTTATTTTTTTTTCTCAATCAAAATCGTTAAACGTCTGATCGATATTTTAAATAAACGGACAATATTTATAATGAAATATCCGTATATAATATATAATATTCATACGTGACGCTACTAAAATAATATCCATGATGACCTGATGCAACATTCACGTAATCCATATATTTAATTATTTATACCGATCAAACAATATTCGATTTATATAACGACCGATTTATTTTTGTAAAATATTTTCTGATCGATTAATAAAAATATGGAGAAAATAAATAAAAGTTTTCTTCGGGATAACATCAATTGTAATTATTCTTTTTCGAAGGAGATCTGAAGAACAAATTGAAAAAGGGCAAGCTCTGTATGAACAATACCAAGGTGATAGGGAATTCGATAAATCATCGAGACTATAGATTAGACAACGATTATATTAATCAGAACGAAGAGGACACGATTAGGTTGGTTTCTAATTATCTATTTTAATATCAAAACGACACTTGGAATTTTAATATGTTCCTCTTTCTTTCTCTCTTTCTCTCTCTCTCTCTCTCTCTCTCTCTCTCTCTCTCTTTCTCTTTCTTTCCCCCCTCCCCTTTTTCTCTTTTAATAGTAACAAATCGTATGGCAGTCATAAGAATCGACCGTTCAAGGACGAAAGTCATAAAGGTAGTATGGATTCATTGAATGGTGAGGAAAAAAAGGATGCCAGTAAGGAAGATCTCGAGCAAGACGAAGGTAATAACAAACTTTAATGAAGTTTATTAGGATATTTTTAATATTTTATACGAAAGAAAAATGTTATTTTAGATTTAGAAGAGGAAGGTGATGAGGGTGATGGTATAATGGAGAGTGAGATAATACATGCCGATAAGGATCCCATAAATTCTGATTACCCGGCTGACTGTTGTCCAGAAAATTGTTATAAAAAATTTCCATTTTTGGCTGGCGACGATGATGCTCCATTTTGGCAAGGTTGGACGAATTTGAGGCTGAAGACCTTCCAGCTGATCGAAAATAAATATTTCGAGAGTGCTGTTATAACGATGATCCTATTAAGTAGTTTAGCTCTCGTAAGTGTTTTCATTTTATATTTATATAAAATAAAATATAACATTTTATTATTAATTTACAATTTTACATTCTAGGCCTTGGAAGATGTCCATTTGCAGCAACGACCCATCTTGCAAGATATTCTTTATTACATGGACAGAATTTTCACTGTAATTTTCTTCCTCGAAATGTTGATCAAATGGCTGGCCCTTGGCTTCAAGAAATATTTCACGAATGCTTGGTGCTGGCTCGATTTCATCATTGTCATGGTAAGTTACGAATCTTTTTTTATTCTAAACTTGTGTAATACATGTCTTAGTGTGAGATTACTAGGTTTTCCCATGAAGGCGTGTAATCACTAGGATTTTTATTACATTTTCCATCTCACGAAAAGTGACATATTTAACATAATATATATATATATATATATATATATATATATATATATATATATGATCGCACGCTCTTCCTCCAAATATTTACATTATCGGCCATCGTGCGATTTCGCCTCAATTTTGTCAAACAACAAATACAGAAAGGAAAAAAGTAAAAAGTAGAAAAAGAAGAAACTTATCTTTTTAACCATTATAATCGAACAAAACTATTCGAGAGAAATCGTTCGAGGAATCGAAGCGAGGT
>NC_062190.1:3350858-3360858 GCF_912470025.1 Vespa velutina
CCTTAATATCCTTCAATGTACCCCTTACTCCACTCACTTCACTCCCTTTCTCAAAACACACCCTCTCCCTTTTTAATATGTCATGCACGTGAATATGCATATATCCGAGCATACGATCGTCGCGAATGCACACAGCTTGCGAAAATATATTATATTATGCGTACATGCATACGCGTAAAGAAATAAAGTCATAGTAGATATATCCTCTAATTAGATGCAATCATTAAAATTACACATGCAATAGTAACAGCAGCATCAGCAACATTAACAAACAACAAAACAAACAATTTACAACAGCTACAACAGCATCAACGATCTCGGCAAGAGAATTTTCTCGGTCGAAAGTTTCTTTTTTCTCTTTTTTGTTTTTTCCTTTTTTGTTTAGATGTTAACGATAGAAAAAAAAAGAAAAGAAACGAAAGCCCAAAAGATATAAAAGTTTTGAACTTGAATTTTTTTTTCTTCTTCTTCTTCTTCTTCTTCTTCTTCTTCTTCTTCTTCTTGATCTTCTTGATCTTTCTTAATCTCGCGAATTTTTTCATTTTTAAAGATCCGATTATTCAACAAGTGTCAATTCATTCGTGCTCGAATTAAATGATCAAAGCTTTCTTAAACAAGAATGGGCTTATTATAAAAGCACGTAGTAACAAATCCCAAGGGTCATATATAAGATTGTAGTAAAATTAGATTAATAAAAAAAATAAGATGGCCGATTCCTTTTTATAATATTTATAATCTCTCTCTTTCTCTCTCTCTCTCTCTCTCTCTCTCTTTCTCTCTCTCTCTCTCTCTCTCTCTCTCTCTCTCTCAATCTATCTATCTATCTATCTATCTATCTATCTGTCTATCTTTCTCTTTATCTTACTCTCTTTCCATTTCTCTATCTTTTTCTCCTTTAACGCAAGATCGTTACGTGACATACATATATAAGTATATATATACATACATACATATATATATATATATAATACATCGTTCTACATTAAACTGCAACACAAGGTCGCTGAGGCACTGGGCGTAGAGTTATTGTCATGCCCACGCCCTGACACCATTTATCTACCTTTTATAGTAGCTCGCTCTGCAACTTTCTCTCTCTTTCTCTCTCTCTCTCTCTCTCTCTCTCTCTCTCTCTCTTTCTACTATCTTTTTTCAAAAACTAATCGATCATTTCGATTTCTTTCAGACCTTCACTTTCACCCCTTTCTTTTTTCATTTTCCTCTCTCTCTCTCTCTCTCTCTCTCTTTATTTTTCTAACACAACGTGTATATATTCACAAACTTGCATATCCTCTCTCTCTTTCTCTCCTTCTCTCTATTTCTTTATTTCTTATCCCACTCATCCCATAAATGTGATTATGCTTTCTCGCTATGCTCCCTTCCTTTCATTCTCTCCATTTCTCCCTCTCTCTCTCTCTATCTCTCTCTCTCTCTTTCTTTCTCTCTCTCTTTCTCGCTTTCTTTCTTTTTTCTATTTTTCTATACATTTTGCCTGGCATAACGCTTTCAGCATGACGCATATACGCTTCTTGCTCTCGTGCTGACCTTCCACGTTCTATCACGTTTTTTCGTGTTCGTTTTTTATATCTTCATAAAGCTTTACCTTCGTAGCTCGTATATTACATAGTGCTCTTCTTCTCCTTCTTTATTTTCTTTTTCTTCTTCTTCTTTTTCTTCTTCTTCTTCTACTACTACTTTACCAATATTACATATACACGAATACAAAACACGCAATAATTATACTAATAGTAATAGTAGTAGTAGTAGTAATAGTGGTACCAGTAGTAATAGTAATAGTAGTAGTAATAGCAATAATAGTGTTAATGGTAATAGTAGTAATAGTAGTAGTAGTAAATCGCTAAGGATACGTATACACATATATATATGTATAAGTATCCAATGCGTCCGACATCAAATCACGACGATCGGCCTGATAATTGTGAATGTCTGACTCTATTCAAATTTTTCTATTGAATATTCAAAGACATATCAAGAAGTCATTTAAATATCTCGAATATGATCACGAAAGATGACCTTTTATATCTGTATTATATAGTAAGTATTAATCTTGCAAAGATTCGAAGATATATTGAATTTTTTTTCCAATCGAAATTTTAATTTTCTTCATTTTGTTTTCTTTTACTTTTAATTTTTTTTTGTTGTCATATTCAAGAAATGAACCCCAAAGATATCGAATCTTTTCTGATTTTATACCTTTTTTTTTTTTACTTCTTTATTTTAATCGTAATCGAATGTTTTTAACATACAAACAAAAAAAAAGATTAATTCAGAATTTTAATAATGAAACTGTTTCAAGAATATATTAGTTGGCTCTTTTCTTTTTTCCTTTTTTTTTTTCATGAAAAAAAATTTATATGGCCGATCGAATACACTCGATACATCGAGAGCGCCTTCTCTTTCTATTTCTACTTCTCTTTCTCTCTCTCTTTCTTTCTCTGCTTCTTTTTATCAATCGTTCTTTTTCTCACTATCTCTCTCTCTTTCTCTCTCTCTCTCTCTCTCTCTCTCTCTCTCTCTCTCTCTCTCTCTCTCTTTCTCTCTTTCTCTTTCTATCTGTCGCACAAAATCGCGTAGGCGCATATAGGCGCATATATACATACATATACGAATTTAGAGACGCATATAGAGACGCATATATAGTTGGCGCATCATAGAATAGCGCATATACAATAGAAGCGCATATACATTATATATTTCTAGATCGAAGTTACGGAGTAAATTGAAAAGCAAGCTTTTTAAATAGTTTCCTTATTCTAACAGGTAGTCGTCAACGCTTTGGTACAAGCTATTCCATCCATCTTTAACGTCTTGCTGGTCTGCCTTATTTTTTGGCTGATTTTCGCCATAATGGGCGTGCAGCTGTTCGCCGGCAAGTACTTCAAGGTGAGATTAATTGAAATCTCATAAAAGATAAATTTTTTAAAGTTATACACTCTGTGATTCGAATTTTTTTTGCATGAAAATGTTTTGAAAGAAACAAAAAAAAAATTATCTTAAATGCGAAACTTATAAAAATGATATAATTATATTATATTAAATTATATTTAAATAATTTATAATACTAATAATATACATATATAATTTAATACACTATACTTATATTATCAAGCTTTAAATCTTTTGGATATGAATAAAAAATTATATTCATCGCAAATAAAAGAAAAATGGAAAAAAAAAAAAAAATTAAGACAATTTTTATGATTTCGTTGAAGATAAAATTTGGATCGATTTGATTGCAGTGTGTCGATGCGAATAAGTCTACGCTTAGCTACGAAATCATACCTGATCGAAACGCTTGTCTAGCGGAAAATTACACGTGGGAAAATTCGCCAATGAATTTCGATCACGTCGGTAAAGCTTACCTGTGCCTCTTTCAAGTGGCGACCTTCAAAGGATGGATACAGATCATGAACGACGCGATCGATTCGCGGGAGGTAAGAAATATATTTGTCATATTAACGATCTATAGGACTATCAACGTAATCATCAACTGCGATCCTTTATGGTTCTTTTTTTTTTTTGTTTTTCTTTTGTTTTCAAAATTTATCTGTTCAGGTCGACAAGCAACCGATACGCGAGACGAACATCTACATGTATCTCTATTTCGTATTTTTCATCATATTCGGATCGTTTTTTACCCTTAATCTATTCATTGGTGTGATCATCGACAATTTCAACGAGCAAAAAAAGAAAGCTGGTGGTTCACTCGAAATGTTCATGACGGAGGATCAAAAGAAATATTACAATGCAATGAAGAAGATGGGCAGCAAGAAGCCGCTCAAGGCGATTCCACGTCCAATCGTAAATAATCATTATATCCAATTCAAATGCGATATAATTTTTTTTTTCTTTTTATTTTTTTTTTTTTTTTTTTTTTTGGTAAAAATCACTTTTATAAATTGATTTCAGTGGAGACCGCAAGCTATAGTGTTCGAAATAGTGACGGACAAAATGTTCGATATGATAATTATGTTGTTCATCGGACTGAACATGCTCACGATGACATTGGACCACTATCAAATGAGCGACACATTCAGCAGCGTTCTGGACTATCTCAATATGATATTCATTGTGATATTCACCACCGAGTGTCTCATGAAGATTTTTGCCCTACGTTACCATTATTTCAAGGAGCCCTGGAACCTCTTTGATTTAACTGTTGTTATATTATCAATATTAGGTAACGTAACATAATGATTAACTCAGTCGTATGACTCTGATGAAATGATGTCAAGATTACGACAAAACTAAGGATTCTGTTGGTTTTCTTTTTTTTTTTATTTCCTCCTCACAAAATGACAATTCATTTATGAAACGAGCATATATATAACGACACGAATGCTTTTTCATTTTTAGTATCTCTTCTAACGTAGTGGCTATTATAGTATAAGCATCGTTAAAGGCATGCAACGGCAAAACATATTTTAACAACTGTTACACATCTTTATCACTTCACTTTTATAAATCTTGCACGTAAGATTTTCTTAGAAACAATGAAAGCACAAAAGAAAAGACAACAAAAATTAAAAGAAAAAACCAACAGATTCGTACGTTTCATTTGTGTCGCAACGACTGATCGATACCATTAAGTTACGTCGCCTTACATTGACGTTACTTTGATGTTATCCTTATTCCCCCTCTATGTGAACTTCCATACCACTATCCTCAAAGAAAAAGTGTACAAATGAATCTACTAGCGCACTATACTGCTTCGTCTCGTGATAACGAAAGGTATTACAGAGATAGATAACAAAAAAAATTTTAATGTGCGCGTGTCTGAGTCTAAATTTCATATAAAAAACAAATATATATATTTATATGATATAATTTATTTATATATTATATATTTATATATTAATATAAATAAATATATAATATAATATAATTTATTTATATATTATATATTTATATATAATGTATATAATTTATTTATATATTATATATTTATATAATAATATAAATAAATTTATAATATTTATTATCTCTGGCCATTATCATTCGTCACGAGGTAGAACCAGTAATATGTGCGCAAAGTATTGATATTTTTTTATTCGTCACGTCGAACAATATTTATCGATGTTACCGGTAAGATGGGGTCTGTATCAAATAGATCATAGATAATCTTTTCTAAACGAATTTCATTTAGATCTAGATAAGATCGTGTTTTCTTCTCGATTTTGGAATGTCACAATATTTCATAAACATTTACACCCTTTTCTATTCTAAAAAGAAATCTTCTCTTCATTGCACAGTAGATATCAGAAAGAAGTAAGATGAAATGATCTTACTGTTAAGTAGATCTTCAGGATCGAATATTTTTGAAAAATTTGATTGCACGATTTTAATATTATCTCTTGAGTAATGCATCTTCACGGTTTCTTATGTCAATGATCGTAGACATTCGATAATTAGAGTAATAGGACAGAGCATGAATCTTTTTTTCTTTTCACTGACATGTTTCTTCTTTTTTTCTAGAGATGTGAATTAGCAAGATGCACTTACATGCTTTTATATATAACGTGAAAGATAAAAAAAAGAAATAGCTCGTTCATTTCAGGGTAGATACATACGAACGATTCTCACCTATAGTTTAACTAAACAATTTCGAATACATCAATCACAATGTGTACTCAAGTAACCGATTAACACCTTTCAAATAGATCAAATCTTTGATACACGACAGTTACATAGGATTTTTACGAGTGCATGGCATTTTTTTTTATTTTTCTGTATTTTTTTTATATTATTTATATATATATATATATATATATATATATATATATATATATATATATATATATATAGATCGACGAGTGCACGAAAAATTTTCATTAGAAATTTTTCAATCAATTCAGGCACTGCCTCTAATATTCCAAATGTTTTTTCTTTTATTTTTTTTTTCCTACCACTCTCTCCGTCATTTCCATTTTCCTATATCCATAGCTTCCTGTCAAATCTAAAAAAATGTTCTAATATTAATTCTTTATATCGCGACAGGTCTGGTACTCAGCGATATAATCGAGAAATACTTCGTATCTCCGACCTTGCTTCGAGTTGTGAGAGTGGCGAAGGTCGGTCGTGTGCTACGTCTTGTGAAGGGTGCAAAGGGCATCCGTACTTTATTATTCGCTCTCGCGATGTCCTTGCCTGCTCTATTCAACATTTGCCTACTGCTGTTCCTCGTAATGTTCATCTTCGCTATCTTTGGAATGTCCTTCTTCATGCACGTTAAGGACAAGAGCGGTCTGGATGATGTATATAATTTTAAGACATTCGGGCAGTCGATGATTCTGCTATTCCAGGTAAGTGAATGTAATCGTAGACAAAACGAAAAGAAAAAAAAAAAAGAAACAGAAAAAACGAAAGCAAAAATTTATTTATCGATCTGATAAAAAAAAGGAATTGGTCATTAATTTAAACCATATATTTACAAACAGATGTCAACGTCCGCCGGTTGGGACGGCGTTCTGGATGGCATAATAAATGAAGAGGATTGTCAGGAGCCGAACAACGAGATCGGTTATCCAGGCAATTGTGGTTCGTCGACGATCGGCATCGCCTATCTCCTGTCGTACCTGGTGATAAGTTTCTTGATCGTGATAAACATGTACATCGCAGTTATCTTGGAGAATTACTCTCAAGCAACGGAGGACGTACAGGAGGGTCTTACGGACGATGATTACGACATGTATTATGAGATTTGGCAACAATTCGATCCGAAGGGTACACAGTACATTAGATACGATCAGCTTTCAGACTTCTTAGACGTTTTGGAGCCACCATTGCAGATACACAAGCCGAACAAGTATAAGATCGTGTCAATGGATATACCGATATGTAAGGGTGACCTTATGTTTTGTGTCGATATACTCGACGCCCTTACGAAGGACTTCTTCGCGCGTAAGGGCAATCCGATCGAAGAAACCGGCGAATTGGGCGAAGTTCAAACTCGTCCAGGTGAGACCGGTTACGAGCCGGTTTCGTCTACTCTTTGGCGTCAACGCGAGGAATATTGCGCGCGGCTTATCCAGAATGCCTGGAGAAAGCACAAACAGCAACGTCTCGGTGGACCGAGCGAGGAAAGCGACGATCCAGATACGGATCCGCGTGTACGACAGACCGCTGTCCTCGTCGAGAGCGATGGGTTCGTCACGAAGAATGGCCATCGCGTCGTCATTCACAGTCGATCGCCAAGCGTCACATCGAGAACAGCCGACGTCTGATCATTGTCGTCGAGAAACTCGCCGAAATCCTATGAAATTATCAACCGAGCTGCTCCTCGCTAGTAACAACGCAATTGTCGCCATTGCCGTCGCCATCGCCATCGCCGTCGCCGTCGCCGTCGCCGTCGCGGTCGCCGTCGCCGTCGCCGTCGTCGTTAACGTCGTCGTCATTCCTGCCATCGTCATTAATCCTGCCATTGTCATCGCAAAAACTAAAAAAAGAAGAAGAAGAAGAAGAAAAAGAAAAGGAATAAGTCGAAGCAACGTTACGAACAACACTGTCCTCCTCTTTGTCGTCGTCGTCGTCGTCGTCGTCGTCGTCGTCGTCGTCGTTGTCGTTATCGTTGTCGTTATCGAAAGCCTGCGATGATCGATCTCGCGCTTACCATCCAAAAAAGACACTCCTAATACGCGATTGTACATTAACCATTCCTTCTCCAACGAGTTGCCTTCAATCGACCTTAAAGCGAAGCGACGAAGAGGAAGAAGAAGAATAAGAAAACGAAGAAGAAAACAAAGAAAAGAAGAAGAGGACGAGACGAGTCGGACTTCGGGGCCCGCTTCCCCCGACAAAAATCGTGGCACGGGGCCCGGCTCGAGCTACCAACCCCTTCTTCTATATATATATATATATATATATGTATGTATATATATATATTTAAATATATATATATATAAATATACATATATATGTGTGCGTGTGTGTGTGTGTATGTGTATGCGTGTGTGTGTGTGTGTGTGTGCGTTAGTCATGTGACCGAGGACGATGATCGATGGCAAGATGGCGCGCGGCCCACGTGCCTCGAGTCGAGGACGACCCACGCGTCGTATATATATCGTATATATATATATATATATATATATATATATATATATATATATATATATATATATATATATAAATATATATATATATATATATAAATATATATATATATATATATATATATATAAACACACATATATATTCATCTATATATATATATATATATATATATATTCATCTATATATATATATATTTATATATATATATATATATACACACCACTAGCTCGATTTCCGCGATTACTACCTGCCGTTTGGATTTTTTACAACGTTTTACAGGAGGTCGGCCAGCAGCTCGAACGTGGAATGAGACCGTGCTGCCAGAAAAGCGCGCGGCGACGACGACGTGATTGGACGAAGAGGACGAATAGAAGGAGAGAAAGAGAAAGGAGAGAGAGAGAGAGTGAGAGAGAGAGAGAGAGAGAAAGAGAGAGAGAAGGAGAGAAAGAGGAATGAAAAAAATAAGATGGCTGCAAGAAAAAGAAGTGGAGTCGCGTGTAACTAACGATCCAGCCTTCTCCGTTTTCTACGATCGTAATCTACATGGCTGCTTTGCGCGCTCGCAAAACTCGCAACCATTTTATTCTGTACGTCACTCTTCTACATCATCCCATCGTCATCGTCATCATCCTCGTTGCCTACGCTCGTCCTTTCCTTTTTTCTCCTCTTCTCTGCCTTTCTCTTTGCGTCGCTTATTGTGACGACACACATTCTAGGTATATTAATCACATGGAAATATACATGTAACAGGGATCGTAATATGTCCGAGAACAAATATCAGCATTATCGATGTGTCACTGATTTTATTAACATATATGGTAACTATGAAACAAATTATGTCGCTTAATGTAATCATTACTTTTCGGATTCTTTTCGAGAAGATATAAATACATATAATTGATTAGTTACTATATATATTCAAAAAAAAGGAAAAAAAACAGAAGAAAAATAGAAGAAGAAAAGAAAGATATGAATGAAATTATATATATACATATAAAATTACGATTCCTGAATACATATACTATCACATACAGACACACGGGTACATAGCGTTTCTACCACCCCCGTCCTCCCTCCGTGTTCAAGGAGGTTCGATTCTATTCATGTTCGCGCAACGAAAAGGCAGAGATATGAGAAAACAAAAGGGAGAAAGAGAGAGAGAGAGGAGAGAGTTGGCGCGAGTTTCAAACAAAACAAAAGAAAAATAAATAAATAAATAAATAAATACATGAAAAAAAAAATATAAGAGAAAACGCGGTTCATCCTCGGCTAAAAGGTATTCGCACGCTTCTCGCGAGAAAACGAAAAGGAAAAAATACTTTCACGCACGCTCTTGCGACACGAAACTTAACAAACAAACGAATAATAAATGAAAAAGAAAAAAAGAGACAAAAATACAAGAAACAAAACAAAACATAACATAACATAAAATAATAAGACAGAACAAAACAAAACAAAACATAACATAACAAACAAATAAACAAACAAACAAACAAACAAACATGGTTAGCGCGCTTCTCGAAGTATGTATGTATGTATTTATGTATGTATGTATGTATGTATGTATGTATGTATGTATGTATGTATGTATGTATGTATGTATGTATGTATGTATGTATGTATGTATATATGTATGTATGTATGTATGTATGTGTGTATGTATATATGTACATACGAATGCATGTGTGTGTGTGTGTGTGTGTATGCATGGATGCACGAAAGTCTAGCTTTTAATGTTCTTTCGCATCAATGATTTTCTCAACTTGGTATGTCACGTATGTATGTATGTATAAATGACGTACAACAATGTTTATATGTCATGAGTACCCATGGACGACAGATTTGGTTGAGGAAAATCTTCCTGTATTATTCTTATCTATTTCTTATTTTTTGTACTTTATTTCTTTCTCGCTTTTTTGTTTCTTCTCTATAG